>NC_080571.1:262162461-262167461 GCF_030247185.1 Malaya genurostris
CTCGCATCGTGCGGCAGACCGACCGGAACGTAGAAGGCGGTTTCGCTGACATGCCCACTACAAGGGCCATTAATGGTTCATCATATGGCAAACTGATGGGAACATCTTAGACGAGTATGGGGATGTATCCCACTACAAGGGCCATTCATGCCACATCATATGGCAAACTGATGGGAACGTCTAAGGCAAGTATGGGGATGTATCCCACTACAAGGGCCATTCATGATACATCATATGGCAAACTGATGGGAACATCTTAGACGAGTATGGGGATGTATCCCACTACAAGGGCCATTCATGCCACATCATATGGCAAACTGATGGGAACGTCTAAGGCAAGTATGGGGATGTATCCCACTACAAGGGCCATTCATGATACATCATATGGCAAACTGATGGGAACATCTTAGACGAGTATGGGGATGTATCCCACTACAAGGGCCATTCATGCCACATCATATGGCAAACTGATGGGAACATCTTAGACGAGTATGGTGATATATGGTAAATAAAAACTTGAAAAAAACTTAAAAAAAATAAGCACGTCATCGAACGATCAAGTCGTTCGAGACGTGCTATACAGTCCTAGTACGATACCTCCACTAGGTCATGTACTATCCACGGGACCGATTACCAGAGTAGAATCAGTTGGCAAGAGACATAGAATGTCGCACTATACCACTATATGGTATAGTGATATAGTGCGAAAAGTTTTACTGTCAGTGCTGAAAAAATTCGTTATCACAATGGTGACTCGAGCTTACATTGAGACAACACATATATCATCGTCCACCCAACGACGATTGTCGCTAATTGAATCATAACAAGTATCATGACTGCCGAACCCTTTCAGTATCATTGGAAATTGATTTCATGAAAATGTAAACAAAAGTTATCCCCCTATCACCCGGCGATGAGCCAGTGATAGACGACAATATTTGTCTCATTCGACATTCAGTTGAGCATCAACGGTATCATATTCATTCCTGAGAATCATCGTCAACCGGGTCGATTGGGCCCTTCCAATCATACGCAGTTCCCAGCGCCCTGGAGAATAAGTCTTTGTTTAATTTAATAAGTAAAATGTTTTCCAACGTATCTTTCCCAAGGCCAGTGCGTTGATTAGAGAGAACCAAGGCAAGGGCACTGAAAGACCGTTCAACAGAGACTTGGTTCGATGGTGTGGATAGTACAACCATTGCTACTGCATATATCTCTGGGTGCGTAGTCTTACGGCGCAACCAATGGTCCCACACGTTGTAGTTATGTTTTTGGCGTGGCTCTAGGTCCAAAGACTTAACTTGTTGAAGAAACCCGGTCTCGCAACCAAGATTCACGGATTCACCAAACATTTGCGTAAGATACTGATCAAAATCATCGGTAGACTCTGACGATTCTCTACTTGTACTAGCCGGTGTTTTACCCAGTTGGCAGATACGTTCCCATGTATCGACTATGTATTGCTGAATTTTATCTTTTTCCTCAGCCGTGAATATTTTAGAACCTCGATAGTTGAACCTTGGATCCAGGTATAATGCCATCTGAACCGCCTTCAATTGGCGCAAAATGTTCAATCTATTGTTCAACGACCGAAGTAAATGGGGACTGAAAGAGTTTTCGCGAACTTTCTGTACCTCACTCGTTGCCATCAGCCATGCCATATAGAAGTCAGATAACGACACGTGCTTCTCTTGCATTTGCTTTGTGCAGATGTACAACGGCTTAAACGTATCATAGTAATGCTCAATGAACGACCATTGATTGGAAAGGTCTAGTTCGGGAAAATTATCGGCCAACTGGTTAAAAAACCTTTTTTGGTGTACGAACGATTCCATCATTTTGAATATACCACCCCATCGTGTCCTACTCCAGACGGGTGGGTATGAAGCATCGTAGCTTTCAAACTCTGACCGGTACTTCACCAGCTTACATTTTCTAGCAACAGCAGTGATGGCTCGGATAGACTCATCGGATTTATCAACAACATCCAGTATTGCAAGCTGTAAGGTATGCACGGCACATCTCACAAGAGTAATCCTTTCGGACAGTTCATTGGCCAGTTCAGCAGTAACGTTTCGTTCACACTGTTTATCATCCTCTATCACATCCGACTCATCCAGCTCATCTATGTTCGTACCATCAGCCTGCTGCTCTGTAGGCATTACGTACGTATCATTGTTTAATTTTCTAACCGTTGCCACCATATTAGCCCCATTGTCGCATGTCACGGAAAATATGTTCTCAAGAGATAGCCCATAGTCGGCCAAAGTATCCATAACTTTTGATTTCAAGAACACCGCTGTTTGACTTTCTTTGATTTCGATCATACCAAGGGTACGAATGACCACCTGCTCGTCTAGGGCATACTGTACATTGATGCCTAAGATATGGCGATTGTGTCGGGCAGCAGAATCTATTTTCAAGCAGACGAGCTTGCCTTTCATCTCATCTATCAACATTTCTTTTAGACGACAGGCAGTCTTCGAGAGATGACATTTCATTGTGACACGGTTCAAAGTGCACCCAAGAGTCGTTGTAATCGGTTTCAGTAAGTCTTTGAAGCCTTCCCACTCGAAGCAGGAAATAGGAAGATGATGGAAGGTCGTCAGCTTAACTGCTGACGCAATTAGTAACTGCCGGTCAATAGCTATCAAACGCTTAGGAATTACTCTTTCCTTCTTCTCCATTGGATAGGCAATTGTAAGGAGATTGTTTGCACATGCACGTTCCGTATGTACGGTACGAAAGTGACGGATGAAGTTGCCAGGGGCAAATCTACTCTGGACGTATGGACATCCTGACGCGGGATCGATGTTGCAGATAGCTTTATCGCCCTGTCTTACTACCAATGACGACGCAATGTCCGTCAGTGACCGCTGCAGCTTATTGCGGTCTGCTCTTGTTGTAGGTGCCATCGTATAAACACCACACAAAATTTAGTCGTTAATGGTTTAACTCTAAATACGCTCCTCTATCTAAACACACACACTTGATAAATACTTCTTTGATCAATATTGAATTCGCACTATATCACTATAACCTTGTCTGAACCGGATTCGTTCGGAATACGATACGAAACCTGACAGACTCTCCCTCCTACGCCTCCGACAAGTGCCGGAAGCAACGGTGGTATCTCATTGTTGCCCGGGAGATAATATTTTACCCGAGCTCCCACCTATCTGGCAGTGGGCCACGGTAGTGCACCACTTCACCAGCGCTCATATAGCTATTCGCCTCTCTGTTCGTACCTGTCCCTCCAAACCGTAGTTAGCAATTCCAACAACCTACATATTTTCAGTTAGCTTTTCCAACAACCTATCCGATTTTTTTTTCTTAGCTAAGTCCAACACTTTTTTAGTTATTCCAACAACCGATTTAGTTCAGTCAACACCCGCATTTTTTTTCCAAAACCCAGCTGTTTCACATATGGTAGTGCCGTCCCCGCTCTGTCGAATGCAATTGACGTGAGCGTAGTACGCGGGATAGGTGATAAGTTACGAACGTAGGCGCAATGCCTATCCGTGCGGGATATGTGCCAGTTCGTACATGGGTAACATGCTGGAAGGCCGCAGCATGAGAGGCATACGCTTAGTAAACCGGGTTGACCGGTTGCAACTTGGTCACATTTGTATGGAACAAAAAATTTGTGCGCAGATTTTCCAAAACGGACTTCACGTCGTGAAAGTACGTCGCAAAACTACCAGAACGCACCATATGTCGTTACGTTCGTTTACCAAAGTAAGCCGTAACAACGATTTTAAATAATGCCTCTCGGTACGAACCATCACCATGGACACGTATATGGGCGGTCCGCTGTCTATGCCGCATCGATAGGCGTTAACGGTTAACACTGTATACATAACTACGGACGCGTATACGGGAGCGGTTCGCTGCATGTGCATCGCTGTTAGGCGTTAGCCATAGATACGTTTTCAACCAATCACCAATCTTAAACCACTCGTGCACTTAACAATTGTTACGACATGTACGACCCAGAACTTTATATCACTGGGTCGATGTGATCAACAGATGGAAACTTGGTCAAGTAACCCGGTTGCAAAAACTGGTATTAGTAATATTAGGTATTGGTATTAGGCGGTTTCGCTGACATGCCCACTACAAGGGCCATTAATGGTTCATCATATGGCAAACTGATGGGAACATCTTAGACGAGTATGGGGATGTATCCCACTACAAGGGCCATTCATACAAGCGTATACTGTCAGTAAAACTTTTCGCACTATATCACTATACCATATAGTGGTATAGTGCGACATTCTATGTCTCTTGCCAACTGATTCTACTCTGGTAATCGGTCCCGTGGATAGTACATGACCTAGTGGAGGTATCGTACTAGGACTGTATAGCACGTCTCGAACGACTTGATCGTTCGATGACGTGCTTATTTTTTTTAAGTTTTTTTCAAGTTTTTATTTACCATATATCACCATACTCGTCTAAGATGTTCCCATCAGTTTGCCATATGATGTGGCATGAATGGCCCTTGTAGTGGGATACATCCCCATACTCGTCTAAGATGTTCCCATCAGTTTGCCATATGATGTATCATGAATGGCCCTTGTAGTGGGATACATCCCCATACTTGCCTTAGACGTTCCCATCAGTTTGCCATATGATGTGGCATGAATGGCCCTTGTAGTGGGATACATCCCCATACTCGTCTAAGATGTTCCCATCAGTTTGCCATATGATGTATCATGAATGGCCCTTGTAGTGGGATACATCCCCATACTTGCCTTAGACGTTCCCATCAGTTTGCCATATGATGTGGCATGAATGGCCCTTGTAGTGGGATACATCCCCATACTCGTCTAAGATGTTCCCATCAGTTTGCCATATGATGAACCATTAATGGCCCTTGTAGTGGGCATGTCAGCGAAACCGCCTTCTACGTTCCGGTCGGTCTGCCGCACGATGCGAGGCATAGTTTTCTCACTGACGGTACCGTAGTATACGGTTCCGCTGGTTGCGGTGGACCG
>NC_080571.1:262177461-262277461 GCF_030247185.1 Malaya genurostris
GAAAAGCGTTTTGACAATATTGACAGAGAACCGGTTGATTGTCGTAGGTGACAAACAATTCTTGTGTCTTGGCCTAAGGTCACATAAGAAGGTATGGACTTCATTGAGAGCATGCGTAACAAATTCCGATTAAGTGGTTTCTTTCGTACTGATACTCAGTTTTTCGAACAAATTAATCGTTAGCGGCTCAAAGAAAATCATGCACACGCACTTCTTTAACATTATCTTCTATATACACTGGTATGCTGTATTCAATGTTTTCATGCTTCACATAGTGCCCGTTGTTATTGTCTTTTCGAATTACATTGCTTCCAATCCATCACAAAACTGGATGTAAACAACATTATTTGTCTTATTCAATATCAGTAAATACAGCCCTTTAATATCGAGCTGCATTTGTTATTTAAGCAAACCTTAAAAATTAAATTTTAAAATTAAGCAATGTCTGTGTGTGTATTAAACACTGTGGCTCATTAATCTCCGAGATGACTGAACCGATTAAAAAGGAAGGTCTTAAGGCTTCATAGAATGTAATTGAATATTACCTGCGTTCGATTTTCGGATACGAAATCACAGGAGAAATTGAGTTTCAAATTTCAAATCGTTTGATTTATAGAAAAATCTTATTGATGCCAATCAAGCTTTTTTGTCTACTGACAAGAGTTAAAAAAAAGTATTTTGAAGAATGTATAAGTTAATTTCAATTAACTGACAAAGCATTTACCTTTTTTCTTCATTGTATGCCATTTTAGAGCACCCTATTCATTTTTTGACTCCACTGTTTTCGAGCCATAACATTAAGGGCTGATGCCAGTAGGTCGCGTATAACCACGTGCCTCGCTCTGTTTAATACATTTCTCTCCATGCTCTCCCGCATATGTGCAGAATGACTCTCGATGGGCCGAGTGGCCAAGAAAGTTTTGATATTTTTGGTTACAAGTTTGACTACATCACATAAAATCCAATAAAGCTACCGCTTGTTTGGCAGCCTTTCTGAGCAGATTTTATTTCTCTCTCATTTTTCGTTACGTTACCAGGAATCTGGAGCAGAAAAAATGGCGCGTGCAAAAAAAACGACTTACCTTCACAAAAATAACATTCACTTCATTTTTATCGCGACAACACTTATGTTTTTATGCACTAATCGCATCTTAATTAAATTATCTAGACATTGTCAGGATAAATTTTTTATGCATGCCTTTGAAGGTGAGATATTCAATGAACAAGTCATTTATTTTTATTTCAGTAAATTTTATGTCATGGAATTTAAGACACAATACTGAATGTTCTTCCACGTTAATTTGCGTGAGCTGCGATGCTTCATTTATGTGCATCTAATTAGATGTAAAATCACAGGGTTTTTTCGAAGTGTGTATTATAGTCTCATAGCCTGCTATTGAGTTTCATTTGGATTCAACTTCTAGTGCGGAAAGTTCAAGGGAGAAGTGTGCTTAAAAAACTCAATCCGTCAGTCAGAACAAAGAAGTAAAAAGAGGTAAAACTCTACAAATTTTTTTCAAAACTGTTTCAGTTCGTAGTTTTTATTCATAATTCAATAAAATAGTTAATGTTTATGAGTAGTAAAAGAAAGACATCAATACAAATGTTTTGTCTTACTCAAGATATGCACAAAGCTTCATTTAAACCAGATCCTGGCTCCACCCAGAATGTTGCACTTTTGAAATTGAAAAGTCTGTTATAACTCTGTAACTCTAGAACCGTCAGTTGGATCGGCATAATATTCTAGTTTTAATATTATACATTGAGGTCTCTTTTTACGTGGGTAAATCCGGGTAACTTCGGAAATCCGCGTAAAAAACCGGTAACTTCGGAAATCCGTGTAAAAAAAACGCAAAACTAAAGAAATTTTTTTCAATGCCTAATGTCTAGAAATGCATGAAACGTCCAGATCTGGTGTAATCCCGAAATAATTTTTTTTCATCGAATTTGAGATCGCGTAACTTCGTAGAAAAACTACAAGGATCAGCCCCATGGGATTGTTCGAGCCATTGATGTGAAACAAGCAGCGTTGCCAGGTTGCCAGAATTTTCTGGCAAATGCCAGATTTTTCTCGCTTCGCCAGACACGCTAACTAACCAGTTCTTTTACCAGATTTTCCAAATTTTCCCAAATTTTGTCAGATCTCAGCAGATCTTTACGTTTTTGGACTCTATACGATTGGTGGTGGGACCTTCATTTATTTTTTGCTTACTGAAAATGATGCCCGGTCAAAATTTTCTTGTATATAGTAGACCCAGACAAATCCAGATAAATTTTTGAGTCAGAGACAGATTTTTAAAAAATAATGTGGCAACTCTGGTAACAAGGTAAGAATTTTTTTTAATAATCTACAATCAGACAGGTCAATCAATCGTCACACTTCTGAACCCGCAATTGCACGAGAGTCTGCTTAGATTGATCTTGTTCAGAAACACCGAACATTGTTTGTCTTGATTTGTATTTGTTTTATAGTTGACGAAATTACACCAATATCCCAAATGTATGCAATTATATCTTTGTACATACTTGCGATACGGATTTCGATTTTTAAGCTTCTCTTCGTCAAGCTTGTGTTCAAGTTTTGTATGCAAGCAGTTATTTTTATAGTGTTAAGTTTCTCTACCATTCTGCGATTTCGGTTGAAGCGATAAACTTTTTCTCATTATCAATCGAGTTCATCTTATAGAAATTAGAAATTAATCTTAAGCACTCAAAATTTACCCTGGGTTGCATGACACAAGATCAGAGCATACCAATTAAAGCCTCAAATCGTTTTATGGCTATTTTTGCCTTGCTGTCAAGCAACAACCTACCTCTAGCATGCTACGCGTAGGACTGAAACGTTAGCTATAATTTCGCTTCTATTAATAGAGTCGCGTGCTTCCAACAGCTTCGCATTTGCATTGATTGACCAATCAGAGCAATGCTTTCACTTTTATATATCGCTTACCCCTTCAAAACCGTCGTCTATGGCAGGGAAATCCAGTATGCCGAAGATTTTTGGCAGACAAAATAAGACACTGTTCGCTATTAATCAAAATTTCAATCATATATAATTTAAAATACGTATCTTGCTACATTCAAATCGAAACATATACATATATTGGTACAAAATAGACTAAACTGTAAGTGTTTAGAACCTGACCACATTCAACACCAAAATTGAAAAAAAAATTGGTGCCAAATGTCCACAGAGTTGACTTAACTTTGAAAATTCGCGTCAAAAAACCGCGTAACTTCTGAAATCCACGTAAAAAAAACCTCACTGTACCCTCGAAATTAATTCTAAGTAATTGCTTTTGTTATCTTTGAGCGGACTAAGTAACATTATATTAGTTTATTTCTTTAGTCTGATCAAATTAAATTAAAACCTTTTTTTCGGGACTGATAGATCTTTCTTTTAAATTTGCTGAAATTGATACGGCATCACTGAAAGTCATATCATTTTTGTTTGTTCAATCACATATCACTCTGTAACTCCGGATCTGAACATCGGATCCGTAAGGCATTAAACGAACATTTCTTTGGTTCGAAAATCCTTTCGTTTCAATCTGAGAATTTCTGAATCGGTTTGGCCACCTACGCGAAAATCTGGTGGCATAATTTGTCACACACACGCACATTCTGTTAAATCATAAGCAGTTTTTCAATTACTCTTGTCACATCACATTTTTTCTTTCTAAATTTTCGCATTCTCACTCTCCCTTGAGTTTGTGAAAAAGAGGAAGACGTAGTTTTATATCACTAGTCATTGGACACAGATTTATATCAAGTATACAGTTTTGAGCACCAAATCAGTATTTACAATTTTGAACCAAAGGTTTTCACCTACAGAAATAGAAATAAGAAAGGGTACGTCGACATTTTTCAGGCACAAGGGTAGTGTCGTTTTTTGAAGAGTCTGAGAATCGGAAGAGACAGTTAGGAGAGGGACTGACATTATGTCAAATTTTACACTAAGTTTTAATGGCCATACTAATTTCCATTATTACTGTACTATCTCGGTAATTTCTCGGTTAAAGACTTTTATACACGGAAAGACCGAGATCAGCATGTTGGCGAAAAAATTAGGTGATTTTCTGATTTTAGTTAGTTATTTTTTGAGACAACTAAAAAAAATCTTACTTTTGCTGATCTAGATTTTTTATTTCTCATTCCCTCAATAATGATAAAATATTAGTTGAAATGGCTATTTTTTTAGTTGAATTCACAAATTAAACGTGCTGTCATTTCTTATCTAAGGCTCACTCAATTTACATTCAACTAATTTTTTATTTTGAATTAGAAAACTAAAATGTTGTGTTCAACCACAATGAATGGTGGAATTTTGAAGTCATATTTTCTGATATTAATCACAAAATTAGTTGCCAATGAGAATTTCGTGCTGGATTGAAATTTTGCTGGTTTGTATCTAGGATATTCGCCAACTAACCACATTTTCTAAAAACAAGAGTTTTTTCAGCCTAAAACATTCAATAGTTATTTGTTTTTTTTTTTTGTTAAAATCAAATAATTCAGAAACAGTAGTACAAATTAGGTGCAGAGCAAATTTCGGTAGTTCCGTGTATGTTTTCTCTAATAATAACAAGTTTTCAAATCGAATCCACATACCAAGAACATATGGGACAATTGCTTATCTAAATGCTAAAATCAAACTATTAAATATGTATAACTTTCAGTTGGAGCGAAAACTGTTTAACGTGAATAAAATAAGTTAAAAAGATTATCTCTTTCGGTATTGTCAAAGCAATTTAAAAACAGCCATTTATTAGCTCCAGTAACCAGCGCTCTGATCTGGAATAAATTTTCATATTACAGTGTAAATAGCATTTCGCATAGTCAATTACACACACTGGCAAACATATTTCTCGATTATCGTTCAGTGTGGAGTGGCCCAAATCATTTTTTCCACATAAATATATCGCTCCCACGGTTAATTGTTTTTGTTATGAACAGCAAATTTTCCCGACCTACCGATGGTAGATGCTTTTTCCCCTTAATTTAAAAAATACGGCTACATCAAACAAAAGCGGAAATGACTCGTGAATTGGGCCTTCGATAAGCTACCTTGAACCGTGGTCTCTTCCGAATTCGCTCCCTCGTTCCTCGTTTCCCACCCAAACCATTGTACCACGCCCTCCCCACCCTACGGGGCAACAGAGGCGATACTGTTTCGGATGGGAAAAATTAGATCATTATTTTCGGTAGACGTGGCTGATTTATGAAGAGGACAGAGCAGCCATTCTTTGTATATCCGGCCGGCTGGGAATGACTGATGATGCTGGTAGCTGAAAAGTTGATTCCAGTGAAGCCTTCACTCTTGCTGCTCAGCTTACTAGTCAGCCGACACCACCACCACCACCACCACCAATAAAACCAGTGGGTGATGGCTGCCCATTTCCTTCGGTAACAAAGACAAAGCAGTTTGAAACGCGGACGTGGTTAAATTTTATAACGACGAGTTGATTGAGTTTTTCTCCGTGGCTGATAAACGAAGGTCATTTTTTACGTGATGCCGCCACACGCTTGCCGTTTTTCAACAGATGCCATCACTGAGCAGGTTTCAAATTTTCCGGTAGCCACAATCTTCAAATCAGCCGCAACCGACAAAAGACGAGCTGTTTTCCTGCTTCCTACAGAAAAATTCCATTCTTCTCTTATAGCTGCTCATTTTGCTGATGCCGCAAGAAGGACGACGTGTCAAAAAAGGCCACTTGCAGCCCACTTCAGCGCCCACTCGAAAGCTACTTGTTTTTTTTCTTCTTCTTGTATTTGATTTTCATCAACCCGCTTTGCTAGCAGCCCCCTAACTTTTTACGAATTAGGCGCAGATTTATTTGATCTTCAAACGTGCACTTCAACGTATGGACGTCATGTTTGTCACCTGCAGTAGCTCCGGAAGGCAAGGGTCGCTTCCAGTGTCGGCTTCCTGTAAGTGAAATCATTTGACTTTTCTGACATTATGAGTTTCTGTGATGTGAAGTGTGACGCCCGGAATGCTCTGAGTCTGATATATGAGATGTGTTGCTGATGTGACTAGAGAGTCTTTACAAACTGCTACCAGGCTATCATTTTGATCGATTTTTTTCCTTACCTTAGAAGGTTTATTCTAAATAGGAATACATTACTTAAAACAAAGTTGAATGTTTAAAACTAGTTTTACTAAGGTTTTTTCATTCATTCATTTATATGAGAAAGCTTAACAAAGACGCAATTCGCCATCAACATTTGTAAAACGATTTTTTTCGATAGAAGATCGTTTCGGGCAAAACCTTCGTTGGAGTATTTTTTCGTTAACTTTCATTTCTGCTATTTCATTCATCAGTCAATTCACAGTCTGTTCTGATGAGGTACTGTTAGTCTAAGTCTGATAGGGAAAAGATACACCGAAACCTCCATTTACGAACTAAACCGGGGCTCGTAAATCGAGTTAGTTCGTAAAAAAAGTTCACGTTATTTGGAATTTACTTCGTGAAAAAATAGTTTGTGCAGTGAATGTTTTAAATGT
Organism: Malaya genurostris; assembly: GCF_030247185.1. Classification (NCBI taxonomy): domain Eukaryota; kingdom Metazoa; phylum Arthropoda; class Insecta; order Diptera; family Culicidae; genus Malaya; species Malaya genurostris. The sequence continues at coordinate 262,183,970 of NC_080571.1, forward strand.
TTTTATTATCATATCTATATTTTTGAAATGGATTCTAAGAGTAGTAGCCTGAAGACAATGTTTGGAGTCGTTCAAAAATTCCGAAATCGCGACTTCCGGTTTTTTGATATTGGTAGGGAACTCTTACAATGCACTATGGTCCGAAACGGGAAATTAGCGTGACAAAAAAAATTTCACTATTGAATATCAGTTTTTTGTAGTTGGTGTCTTCACAAAAGTTGTTTGTTTTCAAATGGCGCTCCTTTTAATGAAAAATGTTACTAGGGTGGTCCTGATTTAGTTTGAAATTTGAGGTCTAACTTTCTTAATTTAATTCCAAAATGATTTTGCTGTAGAATAAAGTTGCAGGAAATTTTATTTTGAGCAACTTTGCTGAACAAAGCACCTCTCTAGCTTTTCATTTGATCGAGTTACATCAATTTTCCCGAATAAAAGCAGGGTGGAAAAAAGAAAAATTCACTTTTTTTGTTCTAACTTTTTTGTGAAACGTTCTACGGAAAAGTTGTCTTTAGAAGAGTTGTTGTACTAATCATTGCGCATAATTTTGCTCAACTGAGCTTTTTCATATGAGCTACCAGTAAAAAGTTATGATTAGTTTTTCATCAAAAACTAGTCAAGCTTCAAATATCAATATTCATTAGATGCCAGATCGATAAAACTGTAAAAATTTAAAACAAAATTGGAAGGGTGTTATTTTTTTAACTTATTTAAATTAGTTTTAAAAATACCTTCAAAAAACACAAAAACATTGCATAACTCTTAAACGCCTTAACGTATCAAAATACTTCCTTCGACAAAATGATAGTATCAAATTAGTTCTACAAGTGTTTCATACATTGTCCATTCGAGAAATGAGACACACAAAAACTACAGCCGAAAATAGATTTGTTGTAAGTCCAAGCACTTCCTGAAACCCAAAAAAATCATAAGTTTGTCAAAATGAGTAGAAAAAAAAATTGTTATGCAATGTTTTTGAGTTTTTTGAAGGTATTTTTAAAACTAATTTAAATAAGTTAAAAAAAACACCCTCCCAATTTTCTCTTAAATTTTTACTTATATTATGACCTTTCAGGAACCGCATAGGATACAGTTTTATCGATCTGGCATCTAATGAATATTTATATTTGAAGCTTGCGTAGTTTTTGATGAAAAAATAATCATAACTTTTTACTGGTAGCTCATATGAAAAAGCTTGGTTGAGCAAAATTGTGCGCAATAATTACTACAACAACTCATCTAAAGACAACTTTTCCGTAGAACGTTTCACAAAAAAGTTAGAACAAAAAAGTGAATTTTCATTTTTGCCACCCTACTTTAATTCGGGAATATTGATGTAACTCGATCAAATAAAAAGCTAGAGAGGTGCTTTTTTTTAGCAAAGTTGCTCAAAATAAAATTTTCTACAACTTTATTGTACATCAAAATCATTTTTGAGTTCAATTAAGAAAGCTAGATTTCAGATTTCAATCTAAATGAGGACCACCCTAGTAACTTTTTTCATCAAAAGGAGCACCATTAGATTCCAAACAACTTTTGTGAAGACACCAACTACAAAAAACTAATATTTAATAGTGAACATATTTTTGTTACGCTAATTTCCCGTTTCGGACCACTGTGCAGTGTGCATCGCTGAGAAAATTGATTGCATATTTTTCATATATTTTGAACCGGTCACTCTGTAATTCTGAAACCCGTAGTCTGGTCCAAGAGAAAATCAAAAATTTTCTATGGGCCATGAGTGCTTCTGTTCAAGTCTAAGTATTTTTTTTACACATGTCACCCTGTTATTCCGGACCCATATGAGCAACGTGCATTAAAATCCAAAGGTTTCTATGGAGAAAATGAGATGCACACAGGCCTTTTGCGTCCTCGACTAACGTGAACGGTAGTTGTGAAACGCCCAACCGAACCTAGGTTCAAAAGTCCTTTCCATACGAGAAAGGCAAACAAGGTAACATACATGTTACTCAAAATACTGGCTATGGGGAAAAACTTTCAAAACTTCTTACAATCCAGTTATCGTATGTTCGAGCTGCAAGGACTCTTAGTGTCAGTAACATAGGATCGCAACACCAGCCATGCAATGATTCTGTACGCTAGGAATCGGCTGCGAAGTCTGTTGAAACAGAAGATCAAATTCCACAAAAGGAATGTAATACCATGGTCTTACTTTTTGCAAACACTTTGGTACCTCTCACGATGACAAATAAACGACTTATCCTTCGATTCGATCCAATTATCATTCTACTGCTCTTCAAATGGATCGTAAGTCATTGACGGTAGTCAGACGGAGCTTTGTCCGGAGAGTGTGTCATGTGGGGAAAGATCTCCAAATTCAATGTTTAAAAGTAATGCTTTGATCTCTTTTGCGACTTGAGGTCAAACTTTGTCACCTTGATGAAAAGCTTTAATACACCTTTTCGGGTATTGTAGTCGGATTTTCTTGAGTTCTGATATCTACAAATGTCTCGAGGCGATAACATTGACAAAAGTCCAAAACTATTGTGTGACATTTTTTTTTTTCAAGAAAAGTGTCTTTCGCTAAAGACATTTGTTAAATCAAATGGCGACAGCAAAATTGTATATCGAATAATTAATGAATAAGTAATTTTTCGGTGGAATGGTGTATGTAAACTCACACTAAATGTTGGCTTTTATTACTTTTGTCATGCCATATTTCCGCTACTGTTTGATTTATTTCCTGAATTTCAACAATCTATTAACAACCTGAAGTGAGCATCAATCCTGGTGTCGAGCGATTAATATTGAAGCACCTTTTCAGGCCTCCGACCTCCGACAACATCCGGCGTCAATATCCCCATAAACGAAAATGTATGCTTATCGGCATTACAGAATACCACATTTTATTGTAATTGAAAAAGTCCTATATTCTCTGTTGTTTCATCGTGACATCCGTAGCAGCTAAAGAGTACATAAATGCCTCCCACCTAAGTAGAGTTCCTGAAAGCGCTAAAATAAGCGTTTCAAATCGTGATGCGTGTGACAAAGTTGACACATCTCCGTCGGCGATGGTTCGTCATCGGCAACCAACGGTGTCATCGGGGCCTGGTTGGTACGTACACGTTTCATTAATCAACATCGTCGACGAAACAATGGGCGACAGCTGGTTGATATGGTTTTTGTCTCGGTTAATAAATCTAATAGATAGGGGAAGTACACAAACGGGATCGATGGGCGTCATGTTATGAGATGGTTTGTGGTGTGTGGATGATGATGATGAGCAAACTAACAAATGAGCTGTGCCACTCACCTGCTTTTATTAGCCCGGGGTGGTTGTTTTAATTAAAAAAGTTCACCGAGCCAGGTCAATTTGCGCCAGATGAACAGGGGAGGGGCATGACACAGTCAGTGTCTTGTCAGGTGTTGAAAACAGCTCGTTTTCAATGATAACCGTGAAATATTGAGATTTCGTGCCGGGAACATAAGTCGTCCCGATTCGAGTATCTCGCGAGTTTGGAAAGATATTGTTTTTTTTATTCAGGGTGAGTCAACAAAAGTTTCAAGCTAATTAGTTATTAATCGTAGCTACGCAACATTTTGTTAAATATTTTTTACCATAATCTAATTAACAGAAAATTCTTCTTCATAATGTTAGAAATGAATAAAATTGAGTATTGATGTAAATTTATATTCATTACAAATCTTTTACAGTGTCACGACTAACTATGACAAAGTAGGTTTTAAAAAAAACGGAAATACTTTTTCCAATGCGTCATAATACGTCGGTCGATGCCGCAACTAATTAAAAATTCTACATGCTCTGTTGTAATAAAAGACGCGCGAATAAAATAATACGCGACAAACTGGGCTCTGGCAACCGCTCGATTTTTTCATTTGCTTCGGAATCCACGTTAATTTGATGATCTTCAAATGACGTTTGATTACGAATAAAACAAAAACAAAACAAAAAAAATCGTGTCAGTATTCGGAGTGATTTTCTAGAAGAGTAAAATTATAAGAAGTTGGAATAAAGTGGCATGCTAAATTTATCGTTTTGATAGAACGCTTCGCAGGATTTTCTTCGATTTCCTTAAAATACGAATTTAAGAGATGAATAGGACCAATTTTGTGCAGTAACAAATCTAATAATTAATTCATATTTTTAGTTAAACATAAATAGTAAAACTACAAGTAATACTTCCGAATGAGGTAAAGTGATGTTTATTCCAGGAACTATTCCAGTTTCCGAGGAGACTACTTCGAACTTGAACGTTACAGAAAACTACCACGATGAGGTTTGTGTTCATAAGATGAAGTTCAAAACTCTATTTACAGTGAAAATAACATTTTGTTCATTTGTAATGAAAGTGTGTGTCAACTTAATTTCATATCGATTTTCAGGGGTTTCAAAGTACAGTACAAAGTACAAACGTTTGGTAAACTCTCAAGTTACGGTCAATGATAAAAATCAATACTAGTTGAACTACTTGATTATCAACACAATAGATTAATAATTCCACACGGAATGACCGAAATTAGCTCTGCGCCTAATTCGTATTATTGTTTTTGAATTAATTGATTTTAACAAAAAAATTTCCTAAATAACTATTAAATTAGTTGACATTCAGAATTTACTTTGCCGAACAAACTCTTGTTTTTAGAGAATGTGTTTAGTTGGCAAATATTCTGGACACAGACCAGCAAAATTTCAATCCTAAACGAAATTCTGATTGCCAACTAATGTTGTGATTAAAATCAGAAAATTTTACTCTATCAGTCACCATCACTGCTGAAAAACAGCACATAGAAAACAAAAATGAACTTGTTTTCATTAACAAGTTTATAAGCCAAAAACTTATGATGAAGCGTCAAGGAAAAACAATTCATTTAAAAGTTAAAATTCATTATTTTGTTGAAACTATTTGCAATATATCCATATTTAAATTTCCAAACCGATATGTAAAATCCCGTAAACTATTAATGCAAAGTGTATTTATTCATAATTTGTGCGTAATGCGTAATAATGTTTTTATGTGGAACAGTGAAGTGAGTTTCTAGTGTTGCACTCTAATTGTATATGTCAAACGAAGTTCGTTGTATTTTCCAACCTATATTGCAACTGGCTGTATTTTTTCACTTGAAGGCTATATCGAAACAAAAAGAACGGTAGGTTTATATTTGTTCAAAACATAATTTTCAATTACGAAAATAAGATCCTTCACTGTTTAGTTCATATCACAGAGAACAGATATCCAACAGACATTCATACGTGCAAAGTCGTGTACAATGGAGATTTTTAATGGATTTTCGGTTGTATGCACAGCTTTTATAAAAAGTTTGTACTAGCTTGGATGTCTGTTCTCTGTAGTTATATTATATTATATTATGTTATATTGTATTATATTATATTCTTTTATATTGTGTTATGTTTAATGAATTATATAATATTATATTGTTTTGCATTGCATTAGGATGTGCTATATATTATTTTGTATTGTATTATATTATATTTTTTTATATTAAGTTACATTATATTATATTGTATTATGCTCAAGTATATCGACATCGGGGAGGGGCAGGGAGTGCATAAGGGTATCTTACAAGTGAATGACTGGATGATGGAGTGGATTGCCAACCTGAGTCACGCGGGGGAAGCTTTGTGTTTCTCCCTGAAGGTCTGAAATAAGTAAGACACACCCTTCTAACAAACAAACCATCAGGCGGGTTTAAGCTGGTACAGCAAAATTCTTTATTATATGGCCGGATGTTGTTGCTGGAAGGCGCCGGGTCCTCAAAACCCATTTTGGCCTTCTTAACAGCAATTATATGAAAGCTATCTGATAATCAAATTCGGATCTACTGTAAGTCTAACCGCATACATTGGTAATGCCTTGAACTGATGGTGGCTTCACACATACCAGAGGTGGAAATAAGCAAATTTATTGATTCACAGTAAATAAAACTATTCTCTTCATATCACGTATTGTTTGGTTTTACTTAGAATTTAAAAATGTCTTCATCGTTATCAGTATCACTGTCTGATTCGGAATCAACATTTCAACAAAGTTAGACTCGTTTTAACGCTACACTGCGGTCATTAAACGGGTTCGAAGTTCAAATGGCTCTCACTTACGGTTCCGGTAATATAATGGTATGAGTAACGTAAACGTCAAAACTGATTATCTTTCATTTTTCTCGGGTATGGATAATCCGATTGCTCGTTAGGAGAGTTATTTCGTCGGTCGCATCGAAATTCCATGTTTCGTGATGTATTTGAAATGTATTCAGCAATACCATCGTGGTGGAGTAACATCATCAATAAAAACAGCTATTCATATTAACATGCACGCTGCGATGAATAATAATTATAATGATGAAAAAACCATATCCAATCACAAAGCTTGCTATGCAGTTGATTATTACCCTATTTAGCTTGAATATCATACACAGAAGTAACAGGAATGCAAGATTTTGCTACGCCAATTCAAACGCATCATTCAAACGTTGAACTTCTATTACTTCTATAAATAAAATTCATATGAAATAGCGTTTTAATTGGTTTAATCTAAATAGTGCATGAACATCATCATCAACATCAACCAGTTGGAAGTAAAACAAAGATTATCAATGTGATTACGATCCAAACTGATTATTTTCATAAACCCTTCATCTAGCATTATTTTCATTGCAAATTAAACAACAGGTTGCGAATTCGAACACGGTTTTTATCAAACCAGAACACCATGCCGTAACGAAACCAGTATTTTTCCAACTCTGGTGATATGGACTGTTAAAGGAGCATTCCTGAAAGTTACAAATTAGCTATTTTCCCAAATTTGAGCACCCTCACATTGACAAAAAGATTGATGTACATGCTCCTTTAAATTTCCTTATCACCCATTACTAAACTTCCAAAAGATACAAAATTGACAATTTTCTACGATTTTGAAAGTCGTATAGACACGCGGTATCCTTAGTTAGAAAATTCCTGTATTCCGGTTTTAGACTTGAATCAATCGGCACTCATTCAGATCTTGTTCATATGTGATTTTCTTCCACAATGCTCAAAGCTGATTAAATCTTCCAGTGATTTGGTCTTACAGGAATCAGTGATGATAGCAGCTTAAAATCACTACCAATTGTGTGACGGAAGATCAGTATTTAATTTGATCGATGTGATTCAACGATTACTGATCAACTGATCTTAAAAGGATTGGATTAGTATCAAAGATCACTTTATGTATAGGAAAAGATCACAAGCTATCATCTTCGCTAGTGATTATGATTTGATTCAAGAGTATTTCACTGTCTGTGAATGTCAAGAATTCAACTGCAGGATCTTTTACGTATGGGTATCCCTAACTATTCGTAGATTCTTAGCAAAACGTTCTATCAAATGAGCATACAAATCAAACTCGCCATATTTTTTAATATATTTCTGATTCTATTAATATATTTAACATATAACGTAATTTGAAATGAATGTGTGAGATCAGTTTCAAAGATTTATAACATTTTTGTGTTCATTTATATGCCAGCCATTTTTTTTGCTGAGTCGGAAAGTTGGATCTGAATGAAAATCAATTAACAATAACTTCGTTTTAAATCTAAGTTCGTGAAAATCGATCGATACCAGTTCCATTTTTAAGCTATATAGCACTATAACTTTAGATTTTTACATCGTGATTAAAATAAGCGATAACAACAAAAAAGTTTTCTGAGGCCTAATGCACATATTCAAGTTAACATGAATAGACATGAATGAAACATTAATTCCCTAAGCTTTTTATCAAAAAATCTCTGCTTGTGATACTGTTTGAAACGTAGCAGATTTCAAAAAGTGATTGAGCGTTATATGAACGGATTATAAGTGCAACTAATCGTTCAAACCCCCTTTAAGTAGTTTTGAATACAAAAACTTAAATAATATTTTGTGTACCAAAACCGGACTTAAACTGGAAGCAGAAAACGTTTAAAGTCATTTTTAGTGCAAGAACTGGACAAAGAACTAAATTAACCGGATGAAATCTTAGACGGTACTTTCAGAGCAAATGTATTGATTTTTGCATGGAAACATTACAGGTTGTGCACTGTTTATGTGGTATGATATCAAATGTAACAATTCGTTGTAAGTGAAAACTAAAGATTTAAGAATGAATAATCGCTGTGTTTTTCAATACAATAAAATAGCGATATATTTTTGGATGGGAATTTTTTATTAAACGTTCCATGATACAGGAGAAGAATTCGGCCCTCTGTTCGTCAAGCGAACCTGTCAATAACTTCATCAATAAAACCGCTTCGAAGTTGCAACTGAGACAGCAATTTGTTTTCAACTACCAAAAGCATAAGCTACTGAAACCTCCCTTGAAGGTGTGCATACAAGCTCTCACGGAGCCAAACGTGACAGAGAACAACAAATCTTAGAGCTGAGCAGAGTAATTCCCTCTTTTCTTGAATCTATGCAGGAACTCATGTTCATGGCAAAGACACTAACACAGTGACAAGAAATACTTGAAATTTGAAGTTAGATGTTAATAAAATGTGTGTAAATACAAGCAATTTCGACGCACAAGACGAAGTATTCGAGTTCAGAGTGCCACGTATAGGCCACGCCAATGCGATATGAAAAAATTATTTGGCTGTCATTGACCAGCAAGTGCAAGTAGTTCAGGGTGAGTTTGTGTATAATATAATTAAAATTACTAGCGCGATTACTATATTTAATTCTAGATCATATTTGAGCATTTGTATGTATGACCACCCAAACAATTTTAAATAAATTATAAGGTGGTGTTGAGCCCGGATTTTGAAGAAGTAGATAAAAAAGCTTTAGAATGTTTGAATAGTTACAGATACAAAACATAGGATTCAATATTGTTAAAAAATTATGTAAATGTCATATTATGATCGGGGACTTATCGGAGAGTTAATTAGCACATGTTGCGACGCGCGATTTTCATGCGTCTTATAGCACTCGAACCTCGTTTTTGGCTAAATGCGCTGGGAACGTACGAATCGTTGTATATTCATTTCTGCCACGGTACATAAATGCGCGAATGAGTTTTTGCGAGAGCACCGCCTGCACATGGTTGTCTTCTGTGAATGAAAACAAATTTGTCACAGCGCAATAAAAAGAGGGCGTATGCATAAGATCTGTTGCTACTCTGTGTAATATAAAGTTTACACAATTTAAAAAATAATCGCAATTTTAGTTTTCTTACCAATTTTTTTAATTCACGGTGTTCGGTTTTTTTATTCACAAACGGAAATCTTGATTCACATTTTCGTGCGCAAAATGGGCTTATTTCCACCTCTGACACATACATACATACTTACATATATACATGCATAATACTCGTAGTAGGCTGTTGCTCTTCTTCTTGTTATTTCACGCTCGGGTTACGCCGTCCATAGTACTACTTGTATTCGGTTTTTGCTTTCCGAGTGCTCAAAGTCTTCAGTGAGAGAGTCGATTTCGCCGAGTCGAATGAAGAAAACAGTGATTTAGAATAATAATTTTATGAAAAAGAAGTTTATGTTTCGTTCATGTCTTTTTCCGTAAACCGCAACCACCGCAACTGCAAAATTCTTTTCGGTAGTAGTGTGCCATCTAGCGGCTAGTAGTCATTACAGTGTCAACGTTTTTTCGGTGACAGTGCTTCATATAGCTGCAGATTGCAGAAGCCAATTCAACCATTCATGTTGGTTGAAAACAACATTATTTATCTAACTCAACTAAAAAATTAGTTGAATGGGAATGGAGTATGCTTTAGCTAAGAAATAACAACACGTTTAATTGATGATTTCAACTGGAAAAAAGTCATTTCAACTAATGGCAACTAATTTCATTAAGGGAATAAGAATCAAATTTAAATTAGCAAAAGTAATTTTTTTAGTTGTCTCAAAAAATAAATAACCAAAATCAGAAAATCAACTTATTTTTTCGTCAAAATGCTGATTTCAGTCTTTCCGTGCACGTAATGAATTGAAACGAATTTAATTAAAAGAAATCCTTTCTCGTTAACATTTCGTTTAATTAAATTCCTTGAATAATATTTTAGCTTCAATAACAATACTTCACTTTACATTGTTATTGAAACAAACGTCAAAAATACAGCATTAAATAATGTTGATATACTTTTCTCGATTGATTAAACGCTTGATGGTTCGGTTGATTCATTTAGGAATACTGTTTGATATCTTTCTACTTAACTTTGAATTTTTTCCTTCATTCGCCTTCAAATATATTTTTGCTTGTTCCATAATATAACTTCTTAGAGCCATTTTACCAAATATTATCTCATTGAACGGAACTCCGATATTGACTGGAAAATACTCAAAATTAAGTAGTTTTACGGTTTCGTGTAGAGCAGAGATGCCAACTATACAGATCAATCTGTGTTATACAGATTTTTTTCCAGCACATGCAGATTTAATACAGATTCATACAGATCAGTCCTTAAAATGGCTTAAAATCTAAAGAACTATAAAGATTGCAAATCGGAGATTAAAACCACCAGTGTAGTGCAAATCTAGGATAATTTGATTAGCTCTGTGCAAATTTCGCAGTGTAAAATTCGCAACAATGTTTAGTATCGTTTATATCGAAACAGTGTTTAATATCGCAGAGAATTACACGATTTGGCCCTTCTGAATATCAGAAATTAAGGGTGTGCAGAATTTTTTTATTTTCATTTGATTCGCATTAATTAATGGTGTTCGTAATCTCGTCCTCCAGTTATGTCTATGACATTACTCACCCGCCTTTTTCTAATCTAATAAAAATTAAGATTATTAATCTCTGAAGTCATGGCATCCTGATAATTTATTGTCAAACCGTAGGTTGTATAACCTGACTTGAGGTTGCATATTAATCGTTGGAATTCCATGTCAAGAAATGTTAAGAAATCAACATTTCTAAAGTTTGTTGTTGAGAAAAAATCATTAAATTTCGTCGTTGAATATTTTTTATGAGCAATGACGAAGATGCAAAGAATGAATCTACCATTCTATAACTGTAATCTGTTGGAATAACATCTCTTACCATCATTTTATTGTAGAAATTTCATTTTGTTATTCAATACAGATAAATATAGATTTGTTATACAAAGTAATACAGATTTTCACTGAAAATATCTGGCATCTCCGGTGTAGAAACACACATTAGGAGCCATCTGTCAAAAATTTGTCGTTACACGCTTGTTCAATGTTATTCCAAAGTGAGTACAATTTCTCTCACTTCCTCTAAAAGTATAACTCGTCTTATTAAACTATTTATTTATTTACAATCAAGAGACACAATATTATCCCAATAAAAATTTGAAACATGATCAAATGTATTTACAATTTCCGTTGAACAACTTCAAACTTATCTTACCTTACCTACCAGAATCATATGCCCTTACAACTACTGTACGAAAACCGGGGCCCAGTCCGACACTTTCAAGAAGTTCATCAAATTTATTGCTTCAACAATCAAGTTTTGCACAGTTTTCCCGCCCAACGTTTTTTAAGCACGATTAGAAAAATTTGTTGTCAATTTAAAAACAGAGTAGAAGTCACTCAATTTCCAATTTTCATTCATGAAACAAGCATCCACAAAACTCTGAACCTCGAAGTTCACAAGTGATTATTTGTGTCGACGAGACTTGATGACAAATGTTCACACCCAGAAATAACGCTACAGAGATAATCGAAAAGGAGAAGATTCTGCGATGATATTTCAATGCTGAATTTCCACTACGCTTCAGTTCGACTGTCTACTGAATAAATTCGCAACTGAATTGCAACTGAAAACTAATGACTGCGATAATTTTGACGCACGTAGGGTGGTCAATATGAACAACAACATTTTATTCCACATTCCAAATAGTGTTTATAGCAACGAAATGCTGTTTTAATTCCAGCTGGTTGATTACTCGGTTCTAGATGTATGATATATGATGGTATATGTGACGTAACCGACAAAACACGTTGATTTTTACCGCTCTTATCTATATAAGGGTGCCAATATTTTGGGATCACCTCTAATTTCAACTTTCTGGTAGTAGTTTTGAGCGCTGTATGACAAAGCAATGCTTGGGAGCTACATGAAACATGATTTTTTATACTCTTGCATCCAATTGTTTCTAAGTACCAAAAAGACTGTGTACAGGATCCTTTTTCATGACATTTTGCCTCGGACCGACTTTAGCACGGTTCGTTTTTGGCAACATAATCGTACGAATATGACATATGTAAACCAGTTGATGGTAGCATTTTTGAGTTGAAAGCAATTCCATAATTATATTCATTTGAACTACTTACAGCAATAAATGCTGGAAGAACATAACACCCATATACCATTCTAATCAGTTCGTCGAGATCAGCAAATGCATGTGTGACAAATAATTTCACTCTATTTTCTCGAAGATGGCTCAAGTGTTTTCTACAAACTCAGATTCGTATGAAAAGTCGTATGCTGCCAAACAGGGTCCTGAATTATGTTTGGATCCGACTTCTGGTTCCGGAACTGCATGATGATATGAAAATCTAAGAATCATCTAAGATTCAAAGGAAAAGTTTTATGATCCAATCACACATCTTGCTTTTCAGTCAGATCTTCCGGTTTAGGGTTTCGGGGTGATTAATATAAAAAATGTTTTTTCACATAAATTAATCAGGTTTATCGGGTTTGCAGTTTTGGATAGTTCAGTTTTAGTGGTATTCAGTTTTCGATTCGGATTTAATTCGCCCTACGATTTCTCAAAGATGTCTGCACTGATTTTCAAACATTTTGAAACAAATGTAAACTATACAGCTACTCAGGTAAATTTATTTTACTTCGACTACACCGATTTTCGAATCCTGGTTCCAGTATCGAATCGTTTCTCGAAGCTCAATCGTTTTCTCAAAAAAGCCAAATCGGCAAAGACAAAATTAATTAACTGTAGCTCGATACGCTCGACTCTAGAGTATGCATCCTTTTTACCTTCGAGCCATTCAACGCCTTGAATCAATCCAACGTTTTGAACTTCGTCGTCTTTCGTGGACCTTCCGAGCTACGAAGATCGTAGCAAGATGATTGACCTAGATTTGCTCTCTGTTCGACTTGACGTCTGTAAGGTCATTTTTGTCACTGATCTCTACAATTGTTACACTTAGATAGTCATCGCCGTACTCTTCGTTTCCAACCATTTCTTAGAATACTCTCATCTAGAACTAACTACGGTTATTACGAACCTTTGACTAGTATGTGTCGCCTATTTAATAATTGCTCCAATGTATTTGGCCTTCATCATTCTCGTAATGTTCTAAAAAAGCTGTTTCTCTGTTATCTGTCTCGATAGGTTCTAGAAACTAGAATACTATATTTAGTATTAGTTTTCTCTCATCATTGTATAATTTCTAAGTTTTAGTATTAAGTTATTATGTATTATGTATTATTTGGATACTTCTAATCTGTTGATGCAAAAGATGAGGAGGTTTTATGCCTGTTGGAGAGAATTTTTTTACTAAACTAGCTCCACTGGGCTTTTCCCTGCTCCACAATTACAGAATGATTATTTTTAAAATTCAAACGAGTATAGAAGATGACAAGCTTTAAAGTTGGACTCAAAACTATTGCAATTTATTCGTCATATGGCCATACGAATCGGTTTGGGTTATACTGGTTCCTGAATACCGGCTCTGGAAGTTCCTTAAATAATCGTAAACTCATTGTACCGTAAACCGATTGTCCCACTTTTAGATTAAAATTCGATCCGATTTGCAGCTTCGCTATTACAGAACGATGAGTTATCAATTATTGCCGCTTAGAACGACGGTCATTAAAATAATGTCATGAGAACTAAAACACCGAAGAATATTCATGCAAAACACATGCGGATTGATAAAAAAAGCTATCATCTCACTGCTAGGTGGATTAAGCACGTTTTTTGTCTGGAAATGTGAAAAATTTCAGTCGCGATTTTCAAAATTTTGATTTTATCCCATCACTGCTGTGCACTGTCAATATTCAATTCAACCAAAGCTTCAAGAATCTACAATGCCAGGAAACAATGCACAATGATTTTTACCTGTTGGTGCTTGTATCTATAATAGTCTTGGTTTCTGAAAAGGTTCTGGGTGTAATTACTTCGATTTATCATATTTTAGACAATCTTTATAGCCAAACGTCACATATTTTCAATAAATCGATGGAAGAATGAGAATTAAAATTCGACTGATTCACCCTGAAAATGGTATTTTGGTTTCGTCTTGTCATAAGAGAACGAGTGACGTTGGCATTGACTCTCTTTTGTTTCAATAAGAGACGAAAATATTTCGTGGGGAGCGGGTATAGCGTGATGGGTAAGTCGATGCCTTTCACGCAGCCCGCCTGGGTTCGGTTCCCAACCCCCGCATATAGGGTCAGAAAGTTTTTTTGGTCCGAAGAGGCGAATGATCTTAAGGTTAAAACCTCTATAATCCAAACAGAAAAAATATATTTCGTCTCTCTTCGTTTGTTTTGAATGCGATCATTTGCGAATGAGACAGTAAAAAAATTAATATAAGACTGTTGAATTGGATTCTTTCATTGAGAATGCGTGACAGTTTTAAGCTCTTACCATTCGAGAAAAATGCATTGTGTGTATTGTTTTGATTGTGTTTTGGGTACTTCAGGATATGCAAGTGGTGTTAGATATTTTATTGTTCATTACATCTGCATTAAATTACAGGAAGACATTCGTATTCACGTCAGTCTTCATTCACGTAACCCACATTTTCTAATCCACCTATGAATTTTGTTTACAAGAGAAGCTCTTCTTAACCGAATGCTTCGTGAAGACTGCGTAAATGGAGCTTTCGATTGTTAAGTGAAAAAACAGAATTCCATCCAAGTTCTAGTATACGGGCTCTGATTTGAACCGAATAAATTGTCAATTATCGGAAACCCCGGATATAATTATTAGTAACTCTATTAAAACTGCGAAGTTTTTGGTTTACTTTTAATTTATCGAGTGATAAGCCCGAGTCAAAAGTTTTTTTTATCACTTTTTAAAGGGTTAACGGACAGGAAGAAAAATACTGCTGTTGGCAAAACGAACGGAATCGGTCCGCTAATACTTTGAGTGGGATGTAAGAAAAAAACAACATGGAAGAAAACGCAATAGCTGCCATTCAGTAGCAGTGCCAAGCAAAATACTGCTTTTATCAGTTCGTGTAAACTTTAAACAATTTTCTTCGTTTGAACTGGAGCACAGTTTCTCCGCTCAGCTTAGCCCTTGCCGCTTGCCACTTACTCCATGCCCCTCAATTGATGGTAGAATATTTAAGTTAAACTGGATCGGCAGAAGCACCAGCAGCAGCATCAGCAACAGCAGCATCATCGCATCTAGCCGGAGCTATTAAGTTAATACGAAAAGTTTTCCCAATTTTCCGAATAAATGTGCGTCTGTAAACGATGGCTTGCTGATTGCTTGCATTTACATAGTCGGGTATGAAATGGGAATGAGTTTCCATTTCCGCACTCCCAAACCGGGTCAGATAGCTTCTTGGTGCGGCTCCTGATTCCGGTGCCGATGGAAAATATTTGGATCCGGATAATTGGAAACAGAAATACTAATAATAATGTGGCCGAATTCCATTGGCAATTATTGGGATTTCTGATGGGCTTTGCGATAATTGAGGAATGTTACTATTAAGTAGGAAAGTCAATTGGTAAGTTCGGCGCTAATGGGACGAACAATTTATAGAAATTATTCGAACTCTGCCAAATTGCATTCTCTTTTTTTTGGCTTGGAAAAGTTATTTGGAAATGACTCGGTACATCCGCGGTGCGATGATTTTCATAGAATTAATCATAAATTGAGAGTTTAACCAGTATGTCGCAGTGAATAACCGTCAAGGTATGCCAATATCAATGATGGGGATGCTGTTGATGCAGTATTTATTTTTTCACAACTCATAACAAATATTTTCATTGAACTTTGAGTGCTCTGCGCCGCCATCGGCGGTGGCGTAATTACGTCGAAAAAGCCTAGGTTAATTTATGGGTAAGGTTCTCAGAAATATATGCACACAAAACGGTATTTATTGACCGTATATTGAACAAATGGTATATGAAAACAACTTTTAGGAAGCTTCACGAGTGGTTTTTCCGCAAAAGTATCTTACAACAGGTCTATATTATCTCGAAAACTATTAACGACCTTATGTTTGATTGATTATGTACTGAAATCCCTCAGACGTCCTTGATTCGTACTATTTCTCGAATAAGTATTTATCACTTTCAACTTTTAAAATTATTGTTCAGTACTCAACGATGCTGGGAGAATCATGATCCGAAAAAGTACATTTCATTATCACTCATGAAAAAATCAGTTCAAAAGGTTTTCTGAAAAAACTCAGTGACTAAAAAAATCACTGTCGAAATTTCAAATTTTTTCGAAAGACGTAGGGTGGTCAATTGTTTTCCACGTTCCAAATAGTGATTATAGCGACAAAAGACTGTTTTGATTCCAGCTGGTTGATAACACTGCACTATGTAGATTAAACCCAATAAAACACTATTTTGCAGAATTAAATTTATAGACGAGCGGGTCATTTCACTAAAACCCATTTCGCCAAAAGGGTCATTTCTCCAAATCGAACATTTCACCGAAAGGGTAATTTCGAATACATCGTATTATAATTTTTTGTGTTATCATGTCTTCTGAATAATTGATGTAGTGCAGCCACATAACCGAAGCCAAGATGGCCCGGCGGCACAAAGCTGAGTTGTCCGCCGACCCGCCGTCGGAAGCGGCGGCCTTTTGCATACACACCTGTAACCGCTTCGTTTTCCCGGTCTACTCAAAGCTAGGTTTCTTTGCTTTAGTTAGGTCCGAACGAGCGGTAGCGAGGTCGGACAGCACACGAACCAAAACGATGTGGCGAAGACGCATTAGATATTGTTTTCATTGTCACTTAGTAAACGGAAAATACAACATAGATTTGCCTGGTAGATACGCCTATGCACTTGCTTTGATGCTTAGTAGCTAATCTTTATTCAAGAAGTACAATTGTAGGTCAACAAAACGGTTGTTAACGCTATCATCTTTCATTTGTCTTTATTTTAAATCAATTCCAATTACGATATTAAGACAACTGTTGGATACCGCGAAATGACCATTTCGGCGAAATGGCATTTGGCGAAGTGACTCATTCGGCGAAATGACCCTTTCGGGGAAATGGCTTTTGACGAAATGACCCAGATCCGATTTATAGGAATGCAATATTGTGCATGTCTCAAACACACAGCAGACGCAGTGTTTGAATTGGCGTAGCGATAGCTTGCGCTCCTGTTACTTCTGTGTATGATATTAAAAGTAAAATTGTTTAATATTTTTTCCCCAGCTGCATTGCGTGCTTTGTGATTGTTTTGCCTTTCACATGTAGAAAGGTTATGCAATCACTGTGAAAATCGATTTTTGAATCGAGGCCCAGAGGACCGAGTGTCATATACCATTCGACTCAGTTCGTCGAGATCACAAAATGTCTGTGTGTGTATGTGACAAATAATGTCACTCAAGTATCTCAGAGATGGCATTTTCCGATTTTCAAAAATTGAGATTCAAACGAAAGGTCTTATAGTCTGATAGCCTGCAATTTAATTTCATCTTGATTCGACTTCCGGTTCCGGAATCAAAAGGTAATATGTGCAAATCTATGAAAAAAAGTACGGGTGTGTAATGTCAGAGACATAACTGGATGTCTACAACTTGCTTATGCGTGTTTACGCGAACTTTGTATTAGATACTTAGGTAATAGAGGTAGATTCTACGTAGATCCAAAAAAACTGTTTTTTAAAATAAAGTTAATATATCTCAAAAAAAAAATTTTTTACATTATTTATATCTTCAGCAAAAATACTTCAAATGTTTATTTTTTTAAAATAAGATAGAAAAAGATTTTTTTTTGCGAAAGCAAAATTTTTTTATTCAAAATTGGTATTACCCCCTTAGCAAAAATTAAGGTGCCACTTTAAAAAGAAGCGATATAATCTTATAAAACTTCTTCGAAGACACGTTAGCTCTTAAAAATGAGTGAAAGTCAGCACAGACTTTTGACCGTCTTTTTCCAGTTTTGGACCACTGTGCGACGGGTACAATTGGTTGCATCGACATTTTGAATGACGATTTGAATGTTTTGACACACATCGACCAATAATTTCGGAACCAGCAGTCGGATCTGGATGAAATTGCACAGTATATTTTAAGACAATGAGATCTTTAATTTGAATTATGACTCGTGGAAATCGGTTTAACCGTTGCTGGTGAAACAAAGTGAGTGGAGCTTTTCTTCACTCTAACCGGTGCGTTCGGAAGCGGAAACCGGGGACTAGTAGTCCCAAAGTAGTTTTTTATATTCACTAACTTACAAGATCTGCCAACTAGATGAATTTTCAGTTCGTGCTCGCATCTCATCCGACACAGTCGCAAATCGTTTACGGTCGAGACAACAGAAACAAAGACAACACAGTGTAGTGAACAATAGAGTGCATGAAATGGGCAAATACGATTCAACAAAGCCTGAAACTTGGCCTACAAGGCCAAATTCAATTTGTATTGATTTCAAGCGCTGCAAAGTTAGACCAGCAGCAAACGAAATTGAAATCTTGCTTAAGGAACGAATGGATCTAAACGTTAATGAAGTAAGTGAGATTCAATTCAACAAGGCGTCTAACTGTGTGTACATTATGTTCAAACGTGAAAGAGATTCAATTGCATTCGCTTCGGTTAACAACGAGGTGCATAGTGTTGATCATGATAATGATAAATATAAAATCCCTGTGTACATGGTGGACAATGCAATAGAAGTACGCGCGCGTGACCTTCCCCCGCAAACCAGCGATGGGTTCGTTCGAGAAATTATGTCGCAGTACGGTGAAGCTCTTTCCATCGAAAGAGAAATATGGCGGAATTTTTTTCCGGGTATCCGGAATGGCGTGCGAATGGTACGTATGCAACTGCGTAAAGCAATTCCATCTTACATCATTTGTGATCAAGACGGGATACATCCGTGTAAAACACTGATAACGTATGAAAATCAACTGGTTACATGTCAGTTTTGTGAACAACCTGCACACTACGGCAAACTTTGCACTGAAACTGCGAAAACAAACAAAACAAAGAACAACAAGGACAACCGCTCAACAATGGAAACTAGTGAACGCAGTGCTCCTTTTTCAAAAACACTTTCATCATCTAACCAACCAGCAACTGCAACCAATGTACAACACGACGCTTCTACAGTAACTAGCAACGAAATCGTGACTGCGAATAACAAGGACAACGAAAAGAAGACGGAAATCAACAGTACCACCGATGCGTCAATGGATTACGAGACGAGTCACGAACAAAGTGCCCCTCAATCCTCGCAGGAGGGAAATGGAAGCTCCTCTCCCCCTAGAAAAAGGGTGACAACGAGATCGAATACAAAAAAAATTATTTCAAAAATCGGCTCAATCGGCCACGTATAGCTTGTACGCAAATAGGCCTGAACAAAAATGTCTTTTGAATAAAAAAAAATTATGAATTTAGCAGTAAGTTTTATAAAAATGTGCACCTCGTCATCGTTTGTAAAAAAGTATTCATGAAATTGAAAATTTTCACTAACCACACTGTAATACCGTGAATTGTGAAAATCGGTTAATAAATTTCCGAACAAATACGAGCATTTTTTCATAAATTTGCGTATATTTCCTTGTAATTCTGGAAAGAAGCCGCATTAGGATAAAATTCAATATCGATATTTGTCACATACAAGGACACACAGACATTTTGTGATCTCGACAAACTAAGTCGAATGGTATATGACACTTCAAAAGTCGGTTTTCAAAGTTATTGCATAACCTTTCTATATAAGAAAGGTAAAAACTAAACATCAATTTCATAATGAGATATACAATAGGAATTTTTAAACAGTGAAAAGTTTAAAGAATTTTTTTACCGCATAATCTCCAACATAGCCTCGATTTAGTGTTAAATTGGGCACAACCTAGTTCCTCTGGTACATAATGCAGGTTATCCGTGCTTCTAAAGAAATGTATTTAAACGTTTTACTTCTACCGTTTTCAATACTGGTCCCATTTTTCAACTTTGACAGCGCTCGAAAAATACCGATGTATTCAAAAACGATTCCGTTCAATGCTGCATCTCTTGAATATCATCTGAAGGATCGAGTATGTTCAGTTTAATGTCGGGTGTTGAACTTTGTGGGCTCCTAACTGGCGGGGCCCGGTATACTCTAACCCTTGGCATATATAAATATTCGCATTCAAAGATTTAACTATAAAATAAATCACAAATGTTACCGTCAAAAGATGTGCACATAAAATTCCACTACAGACTTTAGTTTGATCCACTATTAGTGCAAGAGCTCTAAGTAATGGCAAAATGCTTTCAAGGGCCAAAACTTTTGCAGTCGAACTGAAACAAAAAAAATTGGAAAACCTGCCAACGCAGTGCATATTAACTGTGCACCGAGTGCCTTTGGCAGAAATTTGTTGCACCCTAAGTTATAATGATCATTAGCAGAAAGTTTCCCAACCCGAAACAATCAAATAAATTCAAATTTGCCGACCCAGAAGCACCGAATGCAACCACCATACGCCAAGGGAAAATATATACATGAACTTTCCGAAGGCACCCTGGCAGGCCGTGGTCTGGTGGAAACGAAGTGTTGAAACTTTATAAAATATTCAAATGCACTTGCGAGTGCACCGACTGTTTCACGGGTTGACACAACAGGCACCGTCCGTCCGCCGTTTGCAAACTGTTCAAGTGAAGCGACGACTAAGTCCCGGTCGGACAATTAATAACTCATTGTTCAAACGTCGCCGTTGGCCAACTGGCGACTGTGTCCTGGCACCGAGGTCAGGGGGTAAGATTTTGCGCCGGTTGCCACGGCGGAACAACAGCAAGGCAGTAAGCCGTGTAATCAGCGCGAGGCCATTCAGCCGAGCGACTGCATGCTGGTAGGGGGCTCATACCAAACATACTTAGGATGCTATCCATTAAAGCCAGCCGTCCGCCGTTTGTTGGTGTGTGTTACACTCGCTTATGTGAAGGTATTAAAAGCGCATTTCGTTCCGATACGGGCGGGCGGCCGTGAGTTCAACCAAAATTCCGTAGCACCGTTATTGTACGGCAGTAGCTGGCAGGCTTTGTGCGTGATAATTTATCATAATAATGAAGTCAGTCTGCTAAATCTCTGCATTGTGACGCATACAATTAAGAAATGGATGCTGGCGGCAGCGTTGCCGGACCGTCATGAATGGCACTTGCCGACTGTAATGAGAGTGAACAGCCAAGGGGGATTTAAGAGCTGCTCATTATCAATATATTTTTAACTCAATGCACTCACATCTCAATTTGATGAACCTTTCAAATCAATTGTCGGAAATATAGTGTAGGCAGCAAAATATGTTTGACGTAGGACTACGTTCTTCTTTTTAAAACTCACCCGGTTTCATTTTCAAAATTTTACTCTTTAAGAGTGTTACTTTTTTTCAGTTTTAATTTTCTAATAACTGCTAAATCAACCTGTTTCAGTGTTTTCTTCAATTATTTCACTGGACAAATGAAAAAGGTGTAAGATTGCGTTCAATATCAAGTTTATTACGGAAGCGTTGTTCTAATAGAGCAATTCCACGCCAAATCGTCCAGATATGGCAAAATTCTGGCACGATCCCCTTCGATTTGCATGAAAATTTACACGTGTGATCGGTATAGCGGTAGTTTCCCGAGGAAAGTTGTTTTTTGTCGGAAAGAAAGGTATTTGACCAATGAAATATTATTTTCCAAGCTACCTTCAATGAAATAGCTTGTAGTAAGTTACTTTCTAAATGCAATCACTTACGAGATATATGAGAATACGCCCATTTTTGAATTAGTTTTTTTGTATTCTCCATCGCCAAATTTATTATTTTTGCAATTGTCATGAAATTTTGAATAAATTATTTTTTGACATCAAGACGATGCGAGATTATTTTGAAAACAAAATCGAAGAAAAATCGCTGGTTTATAAAAATACACATTTTTTAAAAATTAGGTTCGATTTTCCACAAGCAATACCAAGGCGGACTGTATTCAAGTTGCAAAGTACAATACAATTTGATATAATTTGCTAAAAATAATAAGACTATTGTCGTTTTCAAACCAACATTATTATTTCCCATTGGCACCAATACTCATTATAGTTTTCATGTTTTGAATATTTTAATAATAATAGACTTTAAATTTAACTTACCATTAAGCTTTATTTTTTTGCAGATTTATTTATAATATGTTAGCTCATTTCTGTGTCTGTTGAAAATAATTTCGCAGCAATCTTATTTTCTGTTACTGGAATGAAGCAATGATATTTTTGTGTACCTTGGATCATTTTTGTTTGTTGATAAATCTATACCATCGTCGTATTCGTCGTCTTGTGACATATAACAACACGAGATTTCTGTGAAATTTTCTTGGTTTCTTTCAGAAGCCCAATCGTATAAAGCTTTTGCATTTGTTATTGGAAAAGTTCATGTCCTCCTGCCAAGCTAGCTCTTGTTGCCATTCGTTTCAATGTTCCGCCGATTGAATCACATGGTCCTTTACCGTGCGAGTTTGCAATGAAATGCCACTCCGGATCAGTGTTGTATTTTGTTTTAAATTTATCGAGGCTCGCGAATTTTTTTCTATTTTTATATTGAGAAGTTGCCCCAAAAATGGCTTTTCTTATATTCATTCGTTGTTTTAGAAACATTATAAATATGGAAATTGAAATTTGCACAGCAAATGTCATGCCTTAAGACTTCTGATATTATAACGACACTCAAATTTTTAATCGTGTCTGATTCTTTATAATATATTACAAATGGATGAATTGTTGTTTGATCATTGTTCCAATGATGACTTTGAACAGCATCTTGAAGAGCGAAATAATAATTCTTGGAAAAATCACAAATTACAACTACTTCCCCTTCAGTTAATGAAGATATTGTATCTTTAAAAAATTGAGATTGATTTTTATAGTTACAAGGTTTTCTAGTTTTTCTGTTGAAAATGCTACAAAATCATCAACTGATTTGTTAAGATTTCTAGTTTTGCAGCTACCGGTAGTTATCCATTGTTCAAAAAAGTTCTCATTTACAATCTTCTGCTCAAATTTCTCTAACAAGCTTTCCTCAAGAATTGAAGAGGTGTGGGGTATTTCTTGCATTCGCGGAGATAACAATCCTTTGTTCTTACCGGCAGTGATGACCCAGCACACGAGTTCTGATACAGCTCGTGTGCTGTACTTTCTCAAACACACACACAAAGTCTGAAGCACACGCTCGTGTGCTGTGTCGCTACTAGATCGAGAGTCGCGTGCTTCGTAGAACCAGCTCGCTATTCAACTGGTGCGCTGGCTCATGTGCTGACTTGAGTGTCCGTTCTTTTTTTATTCAATAATATAATATAATTTTTGAGCACACAGTGTCCGCTCTTTTCAGTAGATGGACTACACAAATAGTCTCATGAGTCTAGTTTGAAAAAGCACAGCACACGAGTTTAATACGCACACATAGCAGGTATAGAGCAGCTCGTATGCTGAGCTCGGACATCACTACTTACCGGTGAGTTAGACAATAATTTTTCCAAAGGCGCTTTACAATCAATTTAATAGGAATATTTTTTGAGGCTGTGAAGCATTAAGTTAACATTTTCTTTAATTGTATAACACATACACTATGAGAACCTAAAGTATTGAAAAGTTTACTATAGCCGTACATGTACTGAATGAAAATTGGTATTTGCTGACCTCTTCGAATCGCTGAAAAGTTTCTCTAAGACTTGAAAGCAAAAGCCGTTTCTGAACTGGTTCAGGCCCACTATTAGTTCTGATGGAAACGTAATCCCGTTGTCCTGGTATAGTTGTACTCATATCATCGCCGTTGAAGAATTGCAGTACTTCACTTTTATATCGGGATCCAATGGACGGCCACATATTTTGTTAGGAACAGCCAATACTCCGCTCTATAACAAATTATTTTACCAATGAGATCGTGTATTTATTTACATTAAAATTTCCCATCGTCTTAGAAACAGACCACGAGTTAGATAAAATTGAGAGTATCCGTATTTTACCATCTCTTGAGCAATCTGGTTCGGTAAATTTCGCCTTAAATTTATCAATTATTTCGTCGTATGCTGCAGCCTTAGCTTTCACTGTCCGAAATTCTTCAGATTCATTTTGTGGTGGATGGTCGAATAGTTGTTTCCTGATGCCTTCAACGATTTTGGAATACTTTTCTTGACGATAGTTGTCAGACTTCTGATGCTTCTAACTGCTATTGGAGATACATTAATTCTATGAAATACCTTTATTAAATACCTCAACATTTTGATTCCTCCAATCATCCGCTAGATCACTGTATTGGGAGGATGCTGAGACGAGACGAGCTGCTGATGGTATTTCTTCTAAATCATATCTCGATGTTGCTGGCAAAGCTGTCATGTAACCTGGCATCTCGTTGTCGCTGGAAGCTAGTTGCTGTGCACTTTCAACAGACACAGGTCGATATGAATATAATCGACATGAGTCGCAAATATGCATTGTAGTATTCACAGTAATTGCTCACTGCTTGAAAGCAAAGTGTTAAATTTTTCATCGTTCTTTTTTTTCAAAATATCTTGAATAATTTATTCAAAATTTCATGAGGATTGCAAAAATAATAAATGTTGCGATGGAGAACCCAGACGAATTTGAAAAACATGCTCAATCCACCTAGCAGAGAGATAATACCTTTTTTATCAATCCGCATGAGTTTTTTACTTGAATATTCTTCGGTGTTTTAGTTCTCATGGCATTATTTTAATGACCGTCGTTTTAAGCGGCAATTTGAGATTATAATCACTCATTACCCTGTGATGTCGAAACTGCAAGCCGGATCAAATTGCGACAATCGATTGAACATGCCATGAGTAGTCGAAGTAAGTTTCAGTTTTGAGTTTACGGTTATTTACGGTGCTTCCAGAGCCGGTTTTCAGGAGCCAGCATAACATATATGACGAAATTGCAATAGTTTTGAGTCCAACTTTGAAGCTTTTTGGAATTGTCATCTCATCACCTTGTAATTCCAGAATCGGTAGTCAGAATCGGATAAAATTCATTAATTTTGTAAGGGGTCATTCATCCTTTAATTTGAATTTTTGTTTACGGAGTTCGATTTTGATTTTTGAGCAAAATGATTGACCTTTAAGAAACGATTCGGTACCGGAGTCGGAATTCGAAAATCGATGTAGCCGAAGTCAGTTAAATTTACCCAAGGAGCTGTATAGTTTACATTTGATTAAAAATTCTTGAAAATCAGTGCAGACATCTTTGCGAAATCGATGTGCCAATTAAATTTCCGAATCGAAAATAGAATACCGATTAAACTGAAATAAGCTTATTTGGTTATCGACTATCCAAATCTGCATACCCGATAAACCTGATTAATTTATGTGAAATAGACACTTTTATATTAATCACCTTTTATCCCCTAAACCGGAAGTTGGATTTGACTAAAAAGTACGATGTTTCATGAAATCTCTAAACCATTTCGGTTCAGTCATCTATGAGAAAAATGAGTTACACTATTTTAATATCAGGAAGGAACAGTACAGTGTTTTTACCGTTGTGATAAAATTGAGAATTTCCTCTGTTATTTTATATTGTATCGTTATTGTTGGATGTTAAACTGAACCGTCAATCGCTACTTAGTGACCAGCATCTGGAGTACACCTCGATTTGAACGTATCAACTGGAACCAAAATCTGTTGTTCATTCATATCAATTGTGCGAGCGATATCACCAGCTTCCCCTTGTCGCGTGCGTAACACTAGCGAATTTGAGCAAAGCAAGTATGGAGAAAAAACAATGCGGAGAATGCCACTTGCCAATAAACGAATTGGAACCAGTACGATGTGGTTTTTGCGATTCGTATTTCCATATCAGCCAGCAGTGCTGTGGATTCAATAACCGCACAAATCGTGATCTTTTCTCGCAAGGAAAGGCTATATTTGTTTGTTTCAAATGTAAGGAAGAACTTGATGGTAGAAGTGTATTCTCCTACATCAAGGACCTAATGGCATCAAAGCAACCCCAACCTACACAACTGACTGATCTATCTGCTCAAGTTAATCAACTTTTCAACTCGATTGAGACACTCAGCAAGCAAGTTGAAGATATTGCACCTGATCATTCTACTAGTGAATTTACAAATGCTTCCGGAGGGCCTAAATGAGGTGTGTTAAGGCGACGTGGAAACAATGGGCAAACTGTTCAAGCTACTGCCGAACGTGGAACGAAGTCTATTGATTTAAGTGACTTATCTGTTCCTTTTATCGTCAGCCCTCCGTCACCCCAGAGATTTTGGCTTTATTTGTCAGGATTTCAACCTTTAGTAAGTGTTGCGGATGTTAAAAAAATCGTTTCACGCTGTATGGAAGTGACCGATGATATTGATGTTGTACGGTTAGTTCCAAAGGAGGCAGATGTTTCAAAAATGACATTTATTTCATTTAGAATCGGACATGATCCTGGTCTGAAGGGTCAATCATTAGATGCTTCAACATGGTCAAATGGACTTTTGTTCAGAGAGTTTGTTGAAAATTCTGTAAAACGTTGTCAAGGAAAAGGTGCACCTACCGTCCCTTTAGACAGTGGCACTCCTCAACCATCGTTGACGCAACCTCGGATCCGGAACACCCAATAATAAGCACTAAGGAAGTCTCCCTACCACTCCACCCAGTCGTGTTCGCCACTGATATCCACTATCGTCATCTTCCCGGTCCTGTGAACGGTGATGGTAGTGGAGGCTTCCGACATGCTACTCCCGGCGAGTATAATGTATTACAAGAACCCGCGGTACCTGACATTTTCTCGCTTTCCAGTGCAATTTATTTAAATGGACTACGTATTTACTACCAAAACGTGCGTGGATTGAGGACAAAAATTGATGTTTTTTTCCTAGCTGTCTCGGATGCTGAGAACGACATCATCCATGACTGAATGACCAAATCCATGCTGAATGACCAAATTTTCTCCGTAAAACTCTTCGGTCATCTTTATGATGTTTTCAGAACTGATCGCTCCCCGCTGAACAGTCGTAAAACAAGAGGCGGAGGCGTCCTGATAGCAGTGTCGAAAAAATTAAGCAGTTCAGTTGATCGAACAATTGTGTCTACATCGCTGGAGAAGCTAAGGGTTTTAGACTTCCGCCGATTTCGTTGAGCATCGGAGTAATTTATCTACCTCCTGACCGAAGAATCGACTCAGTGTGTATAAATGAGCATATAGATTCGGTGAGCGCGATATCCTCTCGATTGAGCCCACGCACTCCTGCTTTACTGTTCGGGGACTATAATCAACCTGGTTTACGTTGGTGCTTTCATGAGGGAGGACTACCTTTCGTTGATCCACTGCTTTCATATATTCCTACTGCCTGCTCCGCTCTTCTCGATGGCTTCAACCTGAACGGGTTCACTCAAATTAATACGATGGCGAACAGAAACGAGCGCTTGTTAGATCTTATCCTTGCAAATGACATCGCTTTACCGGTCAGTATCGTCACTTTACCTATCGTGCCACTGATTGATCTCGACCTCGACCATCCCGCTCTTGCTGTTGAGTTTAAGGTGCCCATTCCAAATGAGTATGACGAACCGTCTATTTCGTACTCTCTGGACTTTCGCCGAGCAGACTTCACTGAACTGAATGACATGCTTTCAGCTATTAACTGGCAATTTATTGAAACGTCAACTAATATCAATGACGCCACAGAATATTTTTGCGATGCGTTGGAAAAAGTTGTTTCCCGTACTGTTCCCGTCAGTCGCCCTCCTAAAAAAACCACCGTGGAAAAATAGGCGCTTACGCGCTCTTCAACGGACGCGATCGTCAGCTCTTCAAAAGTTTTGTCATTTCCGATCTTTGTATTTCAAACAACAACTAAAAATCGCTACCAGTCAATACCGCCGTTACAATATGTTCCTATATCGGCGCTATATAAGACGTACTGGACTCAATCTCCGTCGAAACCCTAAACTTTTTTGGTCTTTTGTGAATTCAAAATGAAGAGAGACTGGTCTTCAGCACTCGATGTTTTTTGAAAATCAAACAGCCTGCAACGAGAAGGAAAAGTGTGCTTTTATGTGCGCATCACTTTATGACAAATCTGCAACACAGATTCAAATTGACGAGGCAACTGCTGGTGTACCACGTGATATATTTAATTTCCATATTCCTCTCATAACTGAGCAAATGGTCGAGACAGCAATTCGAAAATTAAAGCTGTCGTTCGCTACTGGTCCTGATGGTATTCCGTCATCTGTGTTGAAGCGTTGCGCAGAAGCACTCAGTTATCCAATATCGAAATTGTTTAATCTTTCAACTTTACCAAGCGAGTTTTCTTCACGATGGAAGTTTTCCTATATGTTTCCGGTTCACAAAAAGGGCGATAAACGTGACATTTTCAACTATCGCGGTATTACGTCTTTGTGTGCATGTTCAAAGCTATTCGAAGTTATCGTAAACGATATTTTGTTTGCCAGTAGCAGAACCTACATAGATAATGAACGGATTTTACCCGAAATGGTCGGTTACATCGAATCTTATGATATTCACCTCAAAATGCGTGCAGACCATGGACTCTGTATGGCAAATCGATGCAGCGTATATGGATCTTAATGCGGCATTTGATCGAGTAGATCACAAAATACTTCTGTCCAAGCTTCAACTACTGGGTGCCTCAACGATGAGCGTAGAGTGGTTTAGATCGTATCTGACAAACCATTCTGTACAGGTTAAAATCGGTTCTTCAACATCTGAAGTTTTCTCGAATTTTTCTGGAGTTCCGCAAGGCAGCAATCTTGCTCCGTTGCTGTTTTCGCTTTTCATGAACGATGTTTCACAGCTATTACCACCGGAATACAGATTATTTTATGCAGACGATGCAAAAATTATGAAGTTTATTAAGCGTCTCGCGGACTGTCTTGTACTACAACATATGATACAAAAGTTCGTAGATTGGTGTTCAAAAAATTGTTTGTGTCTGAGTAGCGAGAAATGCTGCGTCATATCTTTCTATAGAAAAACTGATCCTATCTTGTATGGCTATGAAATCTCAGAAAGGTCCATGACACGAGTAGAATGTATAAAGGATCTAGGTGTCACGCTAGATCGTGAAATTACCTTTAGACTGCACTATGACGATATGTTGGCCAAAGCAAACCGTCAACTTGGTTTCATCTTCAAGGTAGCCAAAGAGTTTCGAGACCCACTTTGTTTAAGATCATTGTACTGTTCACTTGTACCTTCAATACTAGAGTCAAACGCTGTGATTTTGTGCCCCTACCATGCTTACTGGATCGCTAGGATTGAGACTGTTCAACATAAATTTGTGAGGTACGCTCTGCGCCTGTTACCGTGGCGTGACCCTATGAACCTACCATCATACGAAGATCGCTGCCGTTTGTTGAATCTCGAGCCGTTGGAGGTACGACGCATAACTGCTCAAGCAACTTTCGCTGCCAAACTACTTTTGGGCGACATAGATAGTCCAACGTTACTCATGCGCCTAAACCTCTACGCACCTGAAAGATCACTTCGCCAGCGGAACTTCCTGTCTCTTGAACCACGAAATAGAATGTATGGACAACATGAGCCTTTTCGGACAGTTTGTATGCGGTTCAACGAATTCTCTGAACTATTCGATTTTAATGTGTCGTCAACCGTGTTTCATAAACGTTTACTTGACAATTTCCACATAGTGAATAGCGATAGTTAGGTTTAGAACTTAAAAAACTTAGGTTTAGAACTTAAAAAAAACAGAAAAAGAATTGTTACTATTTAGGTATTAGCCCTTCTTAGAACAAAATGCAGAATCAGAGATGCCATTCATACAGATTTATCTGTATTGTATAGATTTTTGCGTTCGCGTTCGTTAAATCAGATTACAGATTTTCTAAATTTAAAACAGATTTGTAAAGGTTCATAAAAAGTGAGAAGTAAAACGTTGGACTTTTCTCTCTGAGTATCTATTAGTATTTGATTGCAGTACTTCTTTAAAAGTTTATTAATCAACGAACAAATCACATGTTAAAATGAAAATCTTTTGTGCAAATGTTTGATGATAAACATTTATATTAAAATTTAAAACCAATTTGAATTTGATTTGAATTTGAATTTGATTCATTTTATTAGTGAAAACAGATAGAGCAGATACATATTTTCTATGAAAATATCTGGCATCTCTGTGCACAACCGATGAAACACACACATTTAACAGTGTTGTGGTGACGTATAGCGGAAAAAACAGTGCTACTAGATTTGCCACAATGGTTATTTGATCAGTATTTAACACGCTCTATTTGGTAATATTAGAATCCGAAACAGTTTTATTTATATATAAATATCAATAATATAATTAAATTAATGTCACGAATATCAAAAAATACTTGTTGATGATAATTTAAAGAAGAAAAAATATTTTTTTTTATTTAACATTATGGGAAACTTTGCAACCTTGCGATATGAAATGAGATGAAAACAAAGCGCAATCAAGCGAATTAAGTGCAAAATTTCATCTCATATTGTTCATTGCTTTTATTGCTTATCAGGTAATTTCAGAAGTCTTTACTCGTTGAATAAACAAGTGAAAAGTGAACATTACTAACTATAAAGTCATCCAACATTGAATAGTGGTGTAATTATGTCAAATAGTGATCATGTTTTGAGACGAATCGATTAGTAAATATTTAGAAACATGATGAATTGTAAAACTTCAGACGAAAGTGGTTACTAAATCAAAAAGTGAGTTTATTTTAAATGAAAAAAGCGATCGTTGAAGGTTTTTTAACTATTTTTTTTTCAATTGGAAAGTGTGGCAAAACCTAGAATAAATGTTTTGAAACGTTCCACAGTTTTACTCAGGTACGTTTAAAGATATGATTAATGTTCAAAGTTATGAGGTGAAGGAATGAGATGGAAATTAGAGCTGAGATGAAATAGGGAGCCCTTACCCTATTTCAACGATTTCTTTCCAGTCCATAAAATATAATATGAATCGTACACGTTTAGTGTCACACTAATGAACCGAAGCTTTTTTTCTTTTGACCCGACATCGGCTGAGACAAGCTGTTATCAAGGCACGTCATCAGTCAGAACTTGACGGTATTATCAACAGTAAGAATCATCTTAGAAAAATATTCGTTGAGTAATTTTTAACTCTTTCTGTAGACAGCATCCGCTTGAACGAGTGTCTGACAGTCTTCCCCCGCGGCATACCGCAGCATAAAAAAGTATTACCGTTTCTTTCGCCTGCTGACGGCTTGAGTTTATTGGTGAATTATCGCAATTTGAAATTATAACATTTTCAAACGCTCTCGAATTAATCATATTGTCAGTCAGTTGTTTTCTTCTATTGCGCCCCACCTAGCCTCGACCATGACAGGTAACGATTGATTTACGAGCAACATTTGTACAGGGAACCATTACGGAGGGAATGCTGTTAGGAAGCTTCTTTAAATTCTTCACATACTGCCGTCGTCTGTACTTCCTTTTCTTACCCCAAAATAGAAGGGAAGTGAATAACCGCGCTGGCGTTTAAACCTGTCGGTTTAAGATGTCAGCAGCGCAAAAAGGGATACTGTTTTTCGGGGGGGGGTGAGTATCTTCCCTTTACATTCATGTTGTAATGAGCTAACTGCCAACTACGAC
The DNA here is from genome assembly GCF_030247185.1 of Malaya genurostris. Lineage (NCBI taxonomy): Eukaryota > Metazoa > Arthropoda > Insecta > Diptera > Culicidae > Malaya > Malaya genurostris. The sequence goes on from NC_080571.1 coordinate 262,215,665, forward strand.
TATCATTTTCCGTGTTTTCGTACTCACGACCATATTATCTAGGTACCACTGCCAACGTGCTTTGACTTGGGATTATGTAAGACGTGAAAAGATAAAGCTTTTAGCTAGACCAGCTTTGTACCCGAGGTTTAGCACATGGCACAATTACTTCTACAGGAAATCAGACGGTTTCAATGCTGGTTCACTTTTGTTACAAACTGAAACAAAATTTATTCCAGAAAAGTGTTTAATTTGTTTTTGAATTGAGATTACTTCATTGGACACGATTTACCAGGAAAATTACATTAGAAAATATCAAAGAAAAAGTCCATTTGATTTTCGGAGAACTGGAAGCACGTTCCACCGAAACGAGTGTGCAGTTAATCGTACATCAAACCTCTCTTACGACATGATAAAAACAAGATTCTGATTGTCCCCGGCTTGTCAGTACAAAATATACGCATAATGAGATATGATGATAACATTATGTACCCGAGACTCCTAGCGTTTCCGTCTTGAGTCGCACTGATTTCGCTTGTATTTTTTTTTTGAAAATCCGCCAACAGTCAGCAATTTTCCGCCATCAGCCCAGTCCATTGTCAACTATGCCGAGGCAAATGTGATGGTTTTGTTTGATAAGAGCTGATGCTCCTGCTGCTGGCACAAGCAGCTTATGATGTAAAACGATCTCGGTTATTCCCTCGCTCGGTAGCAACTGTGTGTGATGTGCCATTGAAGGAACAGCCGCAATAAAAACGACATTCCGAAGTACATAATTGGGAATGTTCACAACTTGGCGCGGGCTCCGCTTTGTTGCTTCCGAAACGTAGTAAATCCCTTAACTGACGTCTGTCTTATTAGCAGCAGACAACGGCAGGATAATTATGCCGTAGAAAAATGTCACCAATTTGTTATCATTCTTTGTTGTGTTGTGATGCCATGGCAGTTGCCACAGATGTGAAAACCGCAATCCGGGACAAATCGCAATCATTCAATACCAGTTTTGTTCTGCCAATTTGTAGTTCGAGGAATTTTTCTTTTTCATCAATCAGATGCCGTACAAGCAAAAAAAAATATTCGTTACTATTTAACATTCCCATGTCAACTTTTCATTGTTGGTTTTCTTTTATGTCTACGTGCAGCAACTGATTCATCGGTTGTTGTTTCATTGAAAAGTGAATCAACAATTATTGACACAAAAAAAAATGAAACAGTTTTTTAATCGCTTCTTTTGAACTTTCCAGAACTTGGCACCACAACGAATATAAATGCGCAACTGTTAGTACGTTTTCTTTAGTTTCTACTGCCCGCTACGAAATTTGAGCCGGACGAAAGTTTTTTCCAGCTTCGATTTTTTATTTCTTCGCGTTTCTTTCAATGTCATCGGAGCTGGTTGAAAAACTGGTACTGGAAAATTCAGTACGCAGCAGATTGAAACTTCTTATCAGAGAACCGTTGTCTGACAGCAGCTGTCGGGACAAGTGACGATCGAAAACACCCGGCGGAGAAATAATCAAAATCGATGAGTGAGCGATTGAACAAGAAAGTTGTTGTTTGTATATTTATATTATTAGTTATTGATCGGGTTATTTTTCTGCAAAATTAAGTCCTCGCTCAAATTACCCAACAAAGAACCTTAAATTTTAACATCAATGAACTGTACCTTTTGTGTTTGTCAACTCAAAATCTATACACAGAAACTACTTGTACGGAGCAATGACAGCTTGAATATTTTCGAAGCAGTTAATAGCTCAATGGCCAATTCTTACAGGGTTTGTATCATTCGATGAATCGATTTATTATCCATCGTAAATGAATCAATCAATGCTTTATAGTGGACTTGTCTTAGCAAAGCTTACATCAAACATGATTCTAAATTATTTCAACACTAGCTGAATTACCCGGTGTTGCTCGGAAATGTTTCGTGAAGGCAAGGCCGAAAAAAATTCTAGAAATTGTCCTCCTCATTGATGCTCTGATTGTAATGAAACACAACTTAGACGACAACCCGATTGTTCCGTTCATGTTCAGATTGCGAATGATCAGTGTCCCATCTCAGATCCACTTTGTTTTTCAAAAAATATCGATTCCCACCTTTGGCCAAACTTGGTGGCGATTCGTTTAGTTGTTCCGAAAATCTTGCCACTCTTTTGTTTTACAAAAAATGGGGAATGAAAATTTATTTTCAAAAACCCCTCCTTTTAGTTTAAATGTCGATTCTCTTCAAATTATATAAATTTCGTATCATGTTAAGGATACTTGCTACACACTCTCCCCCTTGAAAATATTTTAATGATCATCTCTGAAGAGCAAGAAGTATCTATGCAAAATTTGATAGCAATCCGTTCAGTCGTTCCGGAGTTGTGCCGTTACAAACATTACACTCCCCTTTTTAGAGGGACATACTGCATCCACCCCACACGAATACCCGGAAAAAGTAACTATGGTCTTCAAACAGAACCGATTCTCGTCAAATTAAATGAAGTTTTTTTTACCCCTGTTAAGGACACTTGCTACGCTCTTTCCCCATAAAGATACCCTTACAACTATTTCTGAACAGCAAAGAGCATTTGTGCTAAGTGTGATAGCAATCCGTTCTGTATTCAGTATTTTATAGCAATTCGTGCTGTAGTTCCGGAGTTATGCCGTTACAAACGTTACACTCCCTTTTTTAGAGGCACACCTTCCCTCCCCATAAAAAATCCTTATAATTATATCTAAGTTGTGCAAAAAGTATCTATGGTGTTCAAAAAGTACCGATTTTCGACAAATTAGATAATTGTTTTCCTTTGTTACCCGAGCAGAGTGTGAGATCAAATAGAAAACTCATTTTGATGTTGTGATGTTCGCATTTATCGATTACTCAATTTGCTGTTGTTTTGGTCGTTTTAAGTGGCAAAACATCAAAATCGAAAGCAAAAAGATATCCCGATGATAGCAAAAAGAAAACTATTTTTGCTAACAGCGAAAGCAAACTGAAATCTAAATAAGATATAGAATTTTTCTTGTTGATAGCAAAACTAGTTTTCAATTTGAAGTTATTATTAAACAACGAAAACAAAACTGGAATGCATAATCAGTTATTGATTTGCTTTAAAAAGACATTACTGAAAACAAACAAGTCGCGAGCATAAGCTAAAAATAGATTGGGCAAAAGACCCGGGATAGTATACCTTTAGGCGATATTACTTGCAACAATAAAAAAAGCGTCAAAAGCACCAACACCTCCACAGAGAGAGACTTGGGTTTCGAACCTAGGTGATTTGGATTCCGAACTCTCTGCGAATGCTATGGACTGTGACGTTAAGCTGTAAGTGGATGGAGAATTTTCGATCATATGACAAGCAGTGTTGATTCGCAAAGCTGTATACAGGTAGTTTTAGCAGATGTACACTCGTTTCGTCGCATCCGTCCCGCAACCATCGTGTATGGCAGTGCGGCTATTTGACAGGTATGAAAATGTGCTCTTTTTTCTTTCTCGTATCCAGAAGCTGTAGCATGTGAACATCATAATATCAAATTGAGTTATTTATTTGATCTCACTTTACTCGAGTATGTAATCACTTTGAAATACGAATTTCTAGGCTCAGGAGAGCGAGCGCTTTAGAGTGAAGTCTTTTACAGCAAAGGCTTACTGGAAACGTGAATTAGGAATCTGACAATAAGCAATCTCAGATCATATGTTATTTCGATTCCAAAAAAATATCTTACTTATTTCGACTAATTGGGACAATTAACGAGTATCTCACTTCTGCTCACAGACAGCATCACACTGATTTAGCAAACTTTTAATTCTTGTGTAGACTTAAATTCGGGATCATTCGATAAAGATTAATTTCAGAGCGAACATTAAGCAATTCATTTGCATGCTTAATTATCTAAAGCTGGATTAAACATAAATAATTCATGGTAATCTGATTATTTAGAGAATAGGGTTTTCAAACTAGTTTTCTAAGTTTTTCAAATAATAATGCAAAATCGCTGTACAATATGGAGCTAGTGTGCTAAAATATGATCTAGCTCAGAACCTGAAATCTTCAAAGCTTTTTTTCTGAGGAAAGTTGTGCGGGATGTCAAGGTCTACATTATGAAAAATATGTTAGTTAGGAATTTATTTGCCAAGCGCTCCTACAGCGCTCGAAAGTTTCTGATAGAAGACATATTACCCTATATCTCTGAAACATGATGATTTATAACGTCGTTGATTGGGGTTAATAAAATTCTTTGATTTGGTGGCGCTAAAATGCAATCAAACATTCAAACTGTTTAGAGATGTTTTTAAAGGGTTGGGACAAAAAGAAGGGATGGGGGGGGGGGGTTTGTGTGGTTATGAAAAAATTCACATAATTTGACGAGAATCGACACGTTTTGAAGATCATAGAAACATTTTGCATACCTTAGAATTGACGAGGGTTGAATGCAGCAAGTGCCTTCGATAAGGGGGGTGTAATGTTTTTAATGTTATAACTCCGAAACTACTGAACGGTTTGCTATCAAATTTAGCACAGATACTTCTTGCTCTTCAGAGATGGTCATAAGTGTATTTTTATGGGGAAGGAGGCCTAGCTAGGGTCTTTAACAGGAGATTAAACTCAAACATGCAAAGGATAAATTGTATATATGATCGAACATAACTCCAAAACAACTCAATATATTATTAACTTTCTTGGCACATGTAATTCTTGCTCTTCATAGGTTCTTATAGGAGATATTTTAATGAGGAGGGGGGTGGTGGTTGCAGTAAGTGTTTGCTAACAGGGGGAATTTGAGTCAAAATGTTTCGAATTTTACGAAATCGAAATTTCTCGACAGACACAGATATTTATTACAACTAAGAGCTGATCGTAAGAATATTTATACGCGTGAAAAGATAACAAGTATCTATTGAAGAAGCTCTCAGTTCAATTGTTTGTAAATATCGGAATAATTCCATAACAACTCAGTAAATTATCACCAAACTTGGCAGAGGTACTTTTTGCAATTCAGAGGTGGTAATAAAATTATTTTTTCTTGTCGAGATCAGATATTCATTGCACAGGTGAATAAAAGGTTGGAGTTTTTAGCAAGTGCCTCAAAAGAGGTTTATTATTAAATTTATCTTATTTGACGACAAACGAGGAAAGCCGGAGGATATAGACTAGGCGAAAAGAGTCTGGAAAACCAATTTTCATCCCCCCCCCTCTCTTTTTTGACGAGCACAGATACTTTTTACACTACTCAGAGGGCAGAGAGCTGTTGCAAGTTCACTAACAAAAGAGGAGTTTAATGTAAAATTCATTGGACGAGAAACGATACTTCTTGATTAATACAGATACTACCTTCACATCAAAATAGATTAAAGGGTTATTTCAAGGAAGGAGTGTAGCAAGTGCCCCAAACATGGGAAGTATAAAGTGACTTCTTGACTAGTACTGCATATTTCTAGCAACTAAGTGATTACGTGGAAATAGGTTGTGTTTCAATACGCTCTGAGTATTTCAATTGTCAGAACAATTCCTAAAATTGTTTTTGCGGCCTTGTATTTACGAAACATTTCCGAGCAACGCCGGGTAATTCAGCTAGTATGATATAAAGAAGAGCGTATTATTAAAAAAAACTTGTTAGTTGATGCACGAAAAAACAATCACTTTGGCAATACCGATACTCGAATTCTGAATTACAGACAATAACGGTCAAAACATCAACCGAAAATAATAGTCAGAACATTTAACATTTTTTTTTAACTAAACGCGAAAACTGTTAGAGAATCTGATATTTAACGTACCCCACCAGAAGGAAATCGTTGACGTCAAATGTATTTTTCATATCAAGTTCCTGACAAAGATCTTTCTGTGGCTGACGATCAGCGAGATGAGAATGCTCAAGCCGCTATTCGTTCTCGAAAGAGAATGAAGCCTTTTGGCCGGATCTGGTGAAGCCCCAGTATGCCAGGAGATCGCTAAAGGACATGAACTAGCTTCAAATAGACGTGGCACCAATGATCGTCAACCTATCCAATGTCCTCCAGATATATGGTGCTGCAACAATAATCTCGCAAGTAAAAATATAGAGGATTATTGGTGTAAAAACTGCAAAAGTGTTGAGAAAAATCTTTTCCTTGATCATGGTTAGCTTCCGGACAACTGCCACAGGAAGCATTTTTGAAAAACGCAACATAGAATTAAAGGAATAATTGTTCCATTAAAATTTATTTTTGCATTTTTGTATCGCCTAATGGAATAGGTCCTATTTTGATGCAGTTATTAAGTTTTTGCTTTTGAATAATCATTTTTGGAGTTTCCCAAAATGTTTGCCTCCCAAGTTTTTTTTTCAAAAAGTAACAGCAAAATGATAACATAATGTGATATCAATTGAAAAATTGATGAGCTGAGATCAAATTAAGATTTCAATGTGATTGCTATCATAATAAGATTTCGATTTGCTCTCGTTTTGATGTTTGACTTTGCTCGGGTAGGGACACGCTACGCTCCCTCCCCCCATAAAAATATTCTTAAAACCATCTCTAAAGAGCAAGAAATACGTGTGCTAAGTTTGATAGCAATCCGTTAAGTACTTTCGGAGTTACGCCATTACAAATATTACACCCCCCTTTTTAAAGGAACTTGCTACATCCACCATCCATATAATCATATCTAATATATGCAAACTGTGTCTATGGTCTTGAAAAACTATCGATACTCGTCAAATTAGACAAAATTTTTTCATCACTCACAAACCCCCCCCCCCCTCCCCTCTGTTAAGGACACTTACTACGCTACCTCCCCTATTAATATACCCTTATGATCTTTTCAGAAGAGCAAGAAGTATCTGTGCCAAGTTTGGTGGCAATCCGTTCAGCAGTTTCGGAGATATGCCGTTTTAAACATTACACCCCCCTTTTTAAAGGCACTTGATACATCCACCCTCCGTATAGTCATATTTAAGGTATGCAAAATGTTTCTATGGTCTTTAAAACGTATCGATTCTTGTCAAAATATATATGAATTTTTCCATGACCCCCCCCCTTGTTTATGACACTTGCTACGCTACCTCCCCTATAAAAATTCTCCTTAAACCATCTCTGAAGTGCAAGAAGTACTTGTGCCAAGTTTGGTGGCAATCCGTTCAGTAGTTCCGAAATTATGGCGTTACAAACATACAAACTTACATCCATTTTTTTGTATATAGAAGATTACTCGTCTAGTAGAGTGCCTCAAGGAATTAAAACATGCTAAAGTTAGAGTCACGGGACGGGACGCAACAAAAAACTGATTTATAATCATATTTTGGTCTCTCTGTTAGCTAACCTGAGCAGCCATTTTTTTTTATAAAATTTTTATTTATACCCGGAGCAGCCATTTTATTCCACCATTTCTTTATCTACGTGTCACGTTCCCACTTTTCTGAAACTTCTGTTTTCTAACTGCTCAATATTTCTTAATTGAACGAAATCAAGGGCAGCAGGGTGGATTGACATCCTTTTCGATAAAAATCATCATACAAGGAACTACATTATTACCAAACTGAGGTGATCCTGAATGAACTCTTCACCAATTTATCTTTTTTTAATATCGCTAGAAGATTCAGCGAAGAATTTTTTTTCAATCCTTAATATAATAAGAAACTTTCTTTGGGTACATAACTAACATAATCTTTTCAATTTGTAAATAGTTATGTCAAGTGAATAAGAGTTTGTTTATTGGCAGCGTCGCACTAAATGATTAAACACACTTTACTTTATAGTTCTTGAACCGGAAGTCGGACCCGGATGAAATTAAACAGAAACTATATGAACGTTTATTTAATTCTAAGTTCGTGGGAATCGATCAAATCCTCTCTGATAAAATTGAGTGAGTCTCATTTTAGAGTTTTTGACCACTATTTCCGGTACTTCTGGAACCGGAACCTGGGAACCAGTAAAACCGAAGTCGGTTCGTTTAGTAAGTAACTAAACTAGCCTACAAATCGAATCATTTTCGAGCCAAATCTAGAAAAATTTTACCCTTTTTTGGATCGTCGCTCTAAATGACGTCGTGCAATTTTGAACACACACTTTACCCTATGACAGCATGATAAAATTCAATAGCAACCTATGCTGCCCATACTCGCATATCAGTCCCATATCGATGTTCGCCAATTTTGAGTTTGCTTGAGGAATGAAACCTATCCTCAATATACTCTCAGAAATCCCATACATACAATCCCATTTAGTGCAAATATCAATAATTTCATTTGTTGCAATATTAAAATAGCAAAGATGTATTACCGATATTTCATGGAATAATACTATGATTTAGCATTAAGTAGCACAATAAATAAAAAAAATTCAGAAAAAAAAACTTTGATCGTCTTTTTCTCGACATGCCGATTTTCCATATCGGACTGATATGCAAGTATGGGCAGTATGAGACTATGAAATTTTTTATGAGTGACATTATTTGACATATACAGTCATTGCTCAGCTCGATGAACTGTGTCGAATGGTAATATGGAACACTTAGCTCTCCGGACCAATTTCCAATACTCAATTTTTCAAGTGATTGCATAAACTTTATACATAAGATAGACAATAAGGATACTTTTAAAGAAAAGCATCGTTATCATGACTTTGTGTTAATACTAGCAAGTAGGTACAAATTGAACGAAATATTTACAAATTTGCATATTTTTCAAATGAAAAATATAGATTTAAGTGTGGCAACACGGCACGTCATACGAAATTGAACAAAGCGCGCTGCGAACGGATTAAAGCCGGTGCTTTTTCTTCTTCCGTGCCAGCACGTACTGACGCATACCAGTTTTGCATCGTCATTTTGAATGACGATTTGAATGTTTTGACACTCACCGCCCTATAATTTCGGAACCGAAAGTCAGATCTGGATGAAATTGAACAGTATATTTTAAGACAATGAGAGCTTCAATTTGAATCATTATTTGTTAAAATCGGTTACTACCGTTACTGAGAAATCAAAGTGAGTTCCGTGTTTGGAGCTTTTCTTCACTATTATCAATGCTTTCGGAAGCGGAAACCAGGGACTAGTCGTCCCAAAGTAGTTTTATATATTTACTAACTAATGAAATCTGCCAACCAGATGAATTTAGGAGCAAGTTTTATAAAAATGTGCACCTCGTTTCGCCATTGCTTGCGAAAAAATTTCCATGAAGTTGAAAATTTTCACTAATCGTATTGTTATACCGAAAGTCGGATCTAGATCAACGTTTTGGATTTTTTTGTTTGAAAAATTTCTTAGTTTTTGAAAATCGGTCTGACAAATTTCCGAGTAAATTCGAACATTTTGTCATAAGTTTGCACATATTTCCTTGTAATTCCGGAACCCATAAGACCTCTCATTTTAATCTATGTTTTAAATCAGTTCAGCCATCTCTGAGAAACGTGTACGACTATGTTTTTCCGTTTTTGGTACATATTACTCTGTATGGGGACAATAGCAGTCTGTGAGGTCATGAGATCAAACTGATCAAACGCACCGTGTCACAAGTCTATTGTCACGATAGCTATCGCACCCGCCATATCCGCCGGTTTTAGCCCACATGGACTATTTTAGGCTTACAGTTTCAAAAACAAGGTTTACTGGAGAGAGATCTACATCGAATGATGAGATCATCACTGAGGCTGAAGCCTTTTTTGAGACTAAGGATAAATCGTGGTATAAAAATCACATTCGAATGATGGAACAATTTTATTATTCTTGAAATAGAATACATTGATAAATGAAAACGAAATTCAAAAAAAAAGTGATGCTTATTTTGTTAAGCCGGGAACATTTTGATCGACGAGTAATTCTCATGTTGTTAGCTCCAGTGTTGCATCCAGTATCCGTAAACAAAGAATATTGACTGACGGACACAAGCATTAAAACAAGAATCGTTTCTCTTGCAAGATCTCTCACTTTAAAGCATCATATACTGCCATTATCGAAATTATTAAATATTTTTTAGAACATTGTATCCGAATCCGACTTCTGGTATAGGAACTAGAGTTCTAAATGATGAAAAATCATCATTTTTGCGATGTTTTTTTTTTCAGAACTATTGTTTAACGAAATAAATTCAAACGTTTTGCATAATACAAAGCGTTATTTGAACAATTTCGTGGAAAAATATTTGAGAAATAAGTCGGTGAAGAGGTATTTTTGAGAACCCTTCTTAAAAATCATGATTTGCGGTGTCCACTGTATCTCAGCGCTGACTAATCAGAAGTCAACAAATTAAAGCAGTAGAGATAGAGTAGAAGTTTTTCTAGACCCCAACGTTTTTGATTGATTTTATTAATTTTTTTTTTAATTTTTGATGGTTGTTCAAAGACAAAACAACTATTTTGCACAAAAAAATCCGCCATTTTGTATCTAACTTTTATGAACCTCCCCAAAGTAACAGTGGTGCAGTAGTTTTTGAATGGCGATGGACACGGACTTTCAAAACCTGCTTTCGAGAAAAACACGCACGGCACGACCGAAATTAGCTCTGCGCCTAATTCGTATTACTGTTTTTGAATTAGTTGATTTTAACAACAAAATTTCCAAAATAACTATAAAATTAGTTAAAGTTGAGAATTAATTTTGCTGAAAAAAACTTTTATTTTTAGAGAATGTGTTTAGTTGGAAAATATCCTGGACACAAACCAGAAAATATTTCAATCCAACGAGAAATTCTCATTGACAACTAATTTTGTGATTAAAATCAGAAAATTTATTTCTATTTATCTCTCACTATCATTACTGAAGGGCAGCACCAAGAAAACAAAAATGAAATGGGTTTTATTAACGAGTTTATTATCCAAAAACTCATGAGAAATGTCAAAGCAAAACAATCCATTCAAAAGCTAAAAAGGACAGTCTTATTGCAACTGCTTGCAAATTGTTTAGATGTTTTTCGCATGTGTTACGCAATATCCATATATGAATTTATAAACCGATTTGTACAAATGACGTAAACTCTTAGTGGAAAATGTATTTATTCAGAATTTGTGCGCATTTGAAGCGATTGTGCGTAATAACGTTTTTACGCGAAACAATGAAGTGAGTTTCGAATGTTGCACTCTAATTGTATATGTCAAATGATGTTTTTTGTATCTTCCAACCTTCCGGGCTACGAAATCCGATGTGCTACTTGTATTCGGTTTTTGTTTTCAGAGTGCTCAAAGTTTTCAGTGAGAGAGTCGATTTCGCGAAGTCGAATGAAGAAAACAGCGTTTTTTTATGTTTATGTTTCGTTTATGTCTTTTTCTCCAATATAACATCGTATTTATACCTGCCAATATAGAAAACACAACCGCGACTGAAATTTTTTTCGCTATTAGTGTGCCATCTAGTGGCTAGTAGTCATTACGGTGTTAACATTTTCTCGGTGAGAGAGCGCCATATATCTGCAAATTGCAGAAGCCAATTCAACCACTCATATTGGTTGAAAACAACGTTTTATTTCTATAATTCAATTCTAAAATTAGTTGAATGGTAATAAAGTGTGCCTTAGCTAAAAGATGACAGCACGTTTAATTGGTGAATTCAACTAGTAAAATAGCCATTTCAACAAATATTTTATTATTATTAGGCGAACTAGAATTAAAAAATCTGAACTAGCAAAATAAGATTTTTTTAGTTGTCTCAAAAAATAACTATCAGAAAATCATCTATTTTTTTTCTCCAAAATGCTGATTTCGGTCTTTCCGTGCGTTTAACGTTTTTGCCTTTCTCTATAGAAAGATATTAGAATTGCTGGAAAAACCGACTTTCGAACGGTGCCTCGGAGACCCATAGTGTTATATACCATTCGACTCAGTTCGACGAGATCGGAAAATGTCTGTGTATGTGTGTGTGTGTGTGAGTGTGTGTGTATGTGTGTATGTGTGTGTGTGTGTGTGCACTTTTCGAAGATATTTGAACGTGCTCAATTTTCTCAGAGATGGCTGAACCGATTTTAACAAACTTGGGCTCATTTGAAAGTTACTATTGGGCCATTGATCAAGTTCAAAGATCAAATGGCTGTGACTTTTGGTTCCAGAGATATGATGGTATAAGTAACGTAACCGACAAAACACGTTGATTTTTACTGCTCTTATATATATAAGGGTGCCCAAATTTTGGGATCACCTCTATTTTTGTTAGGCTCTAGTGCTCAAAAGTTTAAGCACCTCGAAAAAAGCCTTCATGCAAAATTTGAGCTAAATCGGACATGCGTAAACGGTGCTGCCCGGTGGTAAAGGTTTGACAATTTTCGATCTTGAAAAAGCACCATAGGGGGAAGTACATGAAATTTCCAAAATCGAAAATTTTTTTTGGTGCCAAAACTTTTAAATTTGCATCAAACAATGAAATTTAGTGTCATATAAAAAAAAATTATTTTTGAAAAAATCAACTTTCTGGGACTTAGAAAAATTTTGATATTTTTTCTATGTCCCAAAAAGTCGATTTTATGAAAAAAAAAAAAATTTCCGAGATGGCACTAAATCTCGACGTTTCATGTAATTGTAAGCCTTTTGGAATCAAATTTTTTTTTCGATTTCGATAATTTCATTTTTCAAGATATATGAAAATTCCACTAAGTGGACTAAGAAGGGTTTTTTTAGATTAGCATCACTGCTCTCATACAAATAGGCAACGCAAATGTCAAGCACTAGTTTGGAAAAATGATGCTGACTGTGTGACATAAACACTGAGGCATGCTTTTGTGAACTACTTGAATCAATCTGAATTAATTGGTGTCAAAATTAGTATCCGAAATTATTTAATAAAAGTATAAAATATATATCCATGAGACTGTTATGAAAGAAGAGAAAGGCATTATCACACCACTAGGTGGATTAAGAAGGGTTTTTGTCTGTAAAATCGAAGGAAACAATTTTCTACTCTAGGGAGCCCGTAGGGTCTAACATTTTCAAAATATCATATATTTCTGTATTAAGTTATAATGAAACATTTCAAACATGTTTTTTTTTAGTTTTTGAGTAAATTGAAACAGAAATCTTGGTTTTATAATCGGGTTTACGGAATTTCGGTGATAAAATGCTGTTGTTAGTATTATTTCGTTTACCGCCCTCGAATAATGTTAAAATTTTCATATAAAATGCACGTTTATTTACAGAATTTTACACAAAGGCATTTACCATTAATTTTGTTAGATCTGATGTTATTCGAAAGTTTTCATTAAAAGATTGTAATTGCATGTAACTGACCAAAATAGCTTCCATTTGTTCAGAAGCTGAATTTTTTCAACCTTTTGCTGGAAATTCCCCTCACAAAACCAACAAAAAACCAAACCGTCCTATTTTTAAATGCTAACCAGATGGAATTTTCAGGAAGGCGCGGCCTTTGATCGCGACGAAAATAATTTTCGATGGACCACTCTTTGTTGATTCGATTTTCAACCTACGGCTTTAGATTTTCACAAGCAACTGCATACAAACCCTACATCAAAAGGATTTGCTTTTCTTTTGTTTTTTTTTTCTCGAAGATATCTCACCTTCATTTCGATCGTTGTTTCGTCTTTGATCTAGATGTAAGTCGAATGCTTCGCCGATTGCTTTTGATCGTTTCGTCTCGAAAGCTAACGTTTTGCGGAAATGGAAAATGTTTTCTCCGGTTCCAGCGGTCAGTGCGGTTTTGAAGGGAAAATTTAAGCTTCGATAGTTTGATATAAAGTTGGCAGGATCTTTTATTAAAGTATTGTTCGTTGCGAATAAAGATGTGGTCATCTCAAAAGCAGAAATATATTGAATATTCAAAAATCCAAATTAGGTTTCATTTGTATGCCAATATAAAACATCACTAGATCAGTTGTGAGGCTCTGCAATATGTGTAAGATTTGAATTTTGAGCACCATATGTTTCCGCTCTGACAGGAATTGCCTCCGAAAGAGTTTTGAAATAGAAGCATTCCTCAACGCTCAACCCTGGTCAAGCTTATTTAGACAGACTACGTGCCTCTGCTGAGGATAGTTTCTTCCAGACTGTAATATATGCATAATAAATGTCATTTAATCAATTTTCCGTCCAAGCGATATATTCATCCGATACTTTCTCTCTCTCTCTTTCTTTCCATGACGATGTTCACGCAGATTTCGTCGGCCCAACACTCAATCGATGAGCCACCGATGGCAGCAGGCCTTGCCGGTCCGATGCGATAAGCCGCACAAATTTCGGCAAAGTGGCGACTAAGAAGGGATGGAATCTTCGGGTCAGTGGATTGGCCAAATTTTTCCTGCCCACAGTATCGTGCAACCACCGCCAATATTTGCCCATATTTCCCAAAACGATGCTCGTTTGCTCACTCGAGCCACACTCGAACTGACTATCCGGACGACGATTCGGTCACCAGTGGGAGGCAGCAGCCGTTGCCGGCGACGTCGTCGGCGTCTGTATTAAATTGATCCTTTCTACAAAGGCTCCGGCAAAACTAGAACGGAAGAGGGTTGAAGAGAGGGTAGTGAGCCTCTCTGATAAGAACCCAAAAGAACACTCAATATCAGTAGAGTAAGCGGTAGCAAATTGAAATATCTGGTTGGTGCGGTAATCCTCGAGCACACGCCGATGCGAACAGCTGGCTCGCACTGAAAAACTCTGGGAAACAGATACTCGGACGGAGCAGCTACGTTGTCATCATTGGCAAACCCACAAAAGCCCCGCAACCCAATGCTTTGGACTAGCGGACGACGAAGAAGGCGACTGGAGTCCCCGAGTGGGCTGGTCCATTTGACGAAATGGTGCACGACTCTGTTTATCATTTTGGAATCTACGAGCGTTGGAAATGGTAAGTGAGAGACCCGTTGGGAACAGCTTTCGGTATCGAGTTGTCAGGGCTGCCTGGGCAGATTGATATATGGCTCGTACTCGAACGAAAGGCCGAACGGCTCGGAACTTTGGTAGATTGGTTTCGGTACGAAACTTCATCAGATAGAACGACCAACTGATATTCGACGCAGTGACCGACCGGCGCGAGCAGCAGCACTTTAATTAAGTTGTGCTAAATCGTGTAGTTTGCTACGAAATATTGGTACTGTAATTGACGTACAAGCATACTCGATAAAATCAGTTCTATGTGATGAAGATCGATTACCAATTAATTTCAAATTTAACCGCTTGAATGTTATTTATTTTTGAGGAAAATTGTGACATGAATTAATTTCGTTGTTCTGAATTCCGATTTTCTATCTGTTTCTAAGGTAGAAATTACTCACTGTAACGCTGGATGCAGATTAAGCAGTGGCTTGAAATTCCAAACTTGGATGTCAAATGCATGGGAATAAATTTTTATATCAGTATAGCAATGCCAGAAATTAACAACAGAAACGGGTTTGTTAAGGGGCGAGTAGGGTCTAACACTTTGGAAAATTCATTTATTTTTGTTGTAAATACGACTTACTTTACTACGGAGCGCCTTTTTAAAATTTACCCTTTGAAAGAGTGATAAATTTTTGATCGTTAATATCTCTTGTTGTGTCTAACGTAACAACATATTTTTTGCTACACGCCATCGGAAATTTGATCATCAATTTATGATAACATTTTCAGTTGCATGACATAAGCACAAATGGTTTAAAATTAAAATTTTCTAAAATGTTTGCTATCAGCGAGTATTATTAATACACAGTAAGAAAGAAAATTCTTGACGCCTTTCTCGTACCTAACTACCCGAGTAAAGTCTAACATCAAAATTATAACAAATTGATATTTGATTATGATAGCAACGTCAGATTGAAATCCTAATATGATATCGATTCATCAAATTTTCAATTAATATCACATTGTGTTATCATTTTGCTGTTTAAAGGCAAAAGTTTTGTGAAACTCAAAAAATTGAAAATAATAATATCAACAACTTAGTGAATACATTGAAATTGAGCAAATTTCAAATGGTAGCACAAAAATACAAAGTTAAGTTTCAATGGAAGAATTATTCCTTCAATTCTTTGTTGCCTTTTACAAAAATGCTTTGACATCCTACCGAGATACTGCAGTGGACCGCAACCATAACCGCGAAGAAACGATTGTTTTAACATTTTTTCAACTTTTACACAAATAATGCTCTATCTTTTTAACCACGAAAATATTAGTGTCAAACCACACGTCTGTGAGGCATTAGATAAATTGGCGATCATCGTTACCACGTTTGTCTGAAGCAGGTCAATCTGAATAGTGGCTTTGGCATTCCCATCTCGCTGATGGTCTGCCGTAGAAGGAGCTTATTTCAGAATTTGATACGAGAAATATATTTGACGTCATCTATTTCCTTCTAGATACGGTAAGTATCCGATCCTGTAACAATTTTTGCGTTCAGTTTTAAAAAAATGTTTCTATATTTGTAATCATACGACGTCGCGAAGTTCATTCCAAAGTTTTAAGACCATTATTCTCAGTGCATCAAGAAATCGGGGACCTGGATGGCGAAAATAATCTACTCGCCAAATCCGTTCTGAAAATGTCCATAACTTTATATCCAGCAGTATGGAAAAAATCATTGTTTACGAAGTTCGAGCATCGAACATTGAATGTCTCAGATTTCAGAACCTAGAGCTAATTCTTAATAATACTTTAGTGGCTTAGAGTAGCCACCAAGAAAATATATGTTTAATTTGTATATTCCACAAACTGTGTCGAAGAGCCTTTTCAAAATAATTCTTATTCCTAGTTATAAATGCTTAGAACTTCATATTCTCACTAAAGCTAGATGCTATGAGAAGTATTTTATCAATCATCTAATAGATCTTGAAACTTTAATACACTATTCAAGAGAACCCGACTAACTAAATCTTCATAATTTTGAGTCACAGGACTAATTCTGCATCAAATGATCGTAAATTATAAGTCTACACAAGAACTGAAGAGATTCTGGTTCTATCTGTGGTCAGAAGCGAGATAATCGTTCATTGTCCCAATTAGCCGAAAAAAACAAATGATCTGGGATACCTTATTGCCGGATTCCTAATTCACGTTCCCTGTGTTGTAAAAGACTTCACTGTAAAAGGTTCGGTCTTCAGAGCCTCTAAATTCGTATTTCAAAGTGATTACATGTGCGAGTTATATGCGATAAAGTAGATAACTCAATTTGATGTTATAATGTTTGAATGCTACAGCTTTGGATATAAGAAGGACAAAGAGAACATTTTTATACTGTACTCAAATAGCCACACTGCTATTCACGGTGGATGCGGAATGGAAGCGACGCAAAGAGTGTGCACTGACAGAAACTACCTGTATACAACTTTGTGAAACAACACTGCTTGTCATATAACCGAACATTTTCCATCTCCTTATAGCTAGTGCTTACAGTCCATAGCAATCGCCAAAAATTCACATGCCAAAACTCCAAAGTTCGAAACCGGATTCTCTCCGCGGCAGTGTGAAGATTGCATGAAATCTTTTTTCTTGCTTCCGACTAATATGGAGATTGCATAAAATCTTTTTTCTTGCTTGCGAGTAATATCGCCTAAATGTATACTATCCCGGACCTTTTTTGGCTGTTCTATTTTTAGATTATGCTCGTGACGTGTCATTTCGAGAAAATCTACATCATATTAAGTTTTCAAAGTTTTTTCACTGAGAGCAAAACTAGTTTCCAGTTTGATGTCACACAGCATTTTTTTGCTTTCAATTTTGATCTTTTAACCGTTAAAACGACCAAAACGATAGCAAATTAAGTAATCGATATATACGAACAGCACAGCATCAAATTGAGTTTTCTTTTTAATCTCACACTCTACTCGGGTAGCCTACGCAATTGAGTGAGCAGGAAGTGAAGCAAGTGCATCATTCCGTTTAGTTTAGGTCTAGAGCTCAGTTTAAGTTCCAGTATCAAGAATTCAGTTCAGTATTGAATCAATTACAGAACGTTTATAGCCAGTTTCGCTTCAAACAAGAGTGATTGCGGCATCCTGCTGCTGGTCGTTTGCATTGAAGCAAAATGCAACGAAAAGTGGATAACGATGGGAAACATTATGCAAAATCAGCCTTTCCAATGGCTTCAACTGTTATCTAAGGAACTAACAAAAGATTGCTTCTTTGCCAATCAGAGATGAAAATCATCAGTTTAGTGTAAATCTAAAATAATTTGATTTGCATCTTTTGCAGTGCAAATTTGTTCCGCGTTCGAAAAAAAATAGTGATTAATATCGAAGAAAATTGCACGGTTTGGCCCTTCTGAATGCCAGCATTTTGATAGTTTCTTCATCTGAAATATGCAAATCCGAAATGAAAACTTCGACATCAAAATTCTGCATGTTGCTATTGTTTTTTAACTCTCATTCGTTTCGTGTTATTTAATTGCGTGGTTGAAAATATTTGTCACCAATAAGTCAATCTCTAGTATAAATACACCGTTACAATTCTAGTAGCGAAGCAGTAGAAGTTGAGCAATTTCAGGAATGAGTAGACGAAAAAGTGACAAAATCAGAACCGACTTTCTCCGATTTGGATGAAACTTTGCACATGGCTTCAGTATGGCAAACCATAAGTTTTGAACGAATGAAGAGGTCAATCCGACTCATGACTGATTTTTAAAAAGGGCGTATGTATGTTTGCATTTCACAAAAATTGTCTCGTAAACCGTTAATTGTACAAAAATGGCTTTCAGGAAGAAGTTGTACAGAATCAATAGGGCACTCTAAAAAAAATATACACTGAAAAAAAAATTGATTTTTTTCTCAATAATTTCAAAATGAACCAAAAATATAAATTAAAAAAACATCAGGGTTTCGATTTTTTTTTTTTGATAATTTTTATTTTAAAGCTCTTATTAAAACCTACAGATTGATGGCTATTCCATCCGTATTGTTTGAAAAATGAAGAAGTTACAGCTAAAACAATTTACAGATATATTCGAAATTTTCTTTTATGCAGTAGAATATTATTCTACAGGTTAAACACAATAGATTTGTCCATGATATCTTTTCTTCTAAAAGTAGCTGTTCTTGAGATACTTTAATATTTAATTATAATACCATTTTTTATATTTCCAGAAATTGTTTATTTGCTTACTATATCTACAATTATTACATGTACATGAATAATTCCTAATTACATTTAAGGTTCATTCGAATACAGTCTTGTGACGATTGTGGTTTCTGAAATCGGAACGAAAAAATGGTATTTAAGTGTGCCTGGAATCATTTTGGTATCCTTATAAACACTACTCCCCTCGGTCACACCCCGTTCATATTCTTCTTGTGACACGTAACAAAAAGACATGGTCGTGAATGCATCTCGACGTCTCTGCTCTGCCCATTAATATTATTTTTTTCAGTTGTGATTGTGTTGTTCATGTAGTTTAGCCAAGCTTTCACGTCGTGCCATTCGCTTTAAATTACCCCCGAGTGCATCACATGGTCCTTTACCATGAGAAGTTGCAAAAAAATGCCACTCAGCATCAATGTTATACATTGATTTAAATTTACAGAGACTCGCAATTTTTTTTCTGTTTTTGTACTGCGAGGCAGCTTCGTCAGACATAAATATTGCTTTTTTAATTTGAATTTTGTCTTTCAAAAATGACATTAGGTGTGAAATAAACACTTGAACCGCGATGGTATCGTGTTTAAGCACTTCTGAAATCACAATAAAATTTAAATGTTTAAGCATATGTTTGGCTTTAAGAATCAGAAGGATTCTCTATAATAAATTTCAAACGGATGAATTGATGGTTGCTTGATCATTGCTCCAATAGTGGCTTTGAACAGCATCCTAAACACAAATGAAAAACTTCTTTGAATATCAGTTCAAATTATAATATAAAAGTATTTCAGTGTTCATTAGAGACAGTCCCAGAAAGTATGGACGCAACCAAAAACCGCTGCCATTTCGCAATGGTTCAGAATCTGTCAAGTTCGATGGCTGCGTCCTATTGTTAACACTCTTCCCTAACCACTTGTGCAGTATTTTATTCGTTTTCATTAGTTTGTTTCGAAATGCGTGGACTTTCAGCAGAACAACGTCGAAAAATTGTGTACAAATGGTGCACAGAATGCGGACTGTCACTGTGAAAGATAGCAAAAATGGAAGGAGTAAGTGAGAAAGCCGTGCGAAATGCAATCAGGAAGTTCGGTGCGGATAACACCTTTGAGGATAAGCCGAAAACGGATCGAAAAAAAGGTCCTACTAACCCTCAGTTAGATAAACGTATATTGAAGGCGTTCGAGCAAGAGAAGGATATTTCAGTTCGGGATGTGGCCAAAAAAGTGGGCACTTCGAAGTGAAATGTTCTTCGTGCTAAATAACGTTTGAATCTTCGAATCTATAAGAAGCAGAAACAACCAAAACGTAGTCCAAAACAAGAAGGATCGATCAGGCCGAGGGTTCGAAAGCTGTACAATACGATTCTTGCTGGAAATTTGAACTGCATAATAATGGACGACGAAACCTACGTGAAACTCGATTACAAATCCTTGCCGGGACCACAATATTATACGGTGCGAGAAGGGCAAGTGTTAAACCAGTCCGAGACATCGATTGAAGTCGACAAATTTGGTAAGAAAGCTATGGTCTGGCAAGCAATTTGTAACTGCGGTAAGATTTCGAAACCCTTCATCACCACTGCTTCAATGAACAACGAAATATACATCAAGGAATGTTTACAAAAACGACTTCTACCCATGATTCGAAGCCACAAGGATCCTGTTGTCTTCTGGCTAGATTTTGTTTCTTGCTACTACTCGAAATCAACGGTAGAATAGTATACTACCAAAAATGTGAAGAAGTCTGTACGGAATTTAATGAGGAACGTTCGCAAGAAGGTGCGCTAGCTAGTCTACAATGGCTAAGTAGCAAATGTTGAGAATAATATTCTGTTGTTGTAGTCTAATATTATCAGTATATCGAATAAAATTTGAATATCTAACACTTGTGAATTATTTACAGCGAAATCAAAGTTCGTCCATACTTTCTGGGACAGTCTTTAATGTCTCTATTTACAGTATAAAAATCCAAAGTCATTTATTTGATATACGAATTTTCTCATAACAGTCATTCTACGGACATTATGTCCCACCTTCGATTCAACAGTATGCTTCGAGTAAAAATAATATTTTGAAGATTTATATTCATTATAAACACAAAATGTAGCTTTGGGAGGATCAAATATGTTGGTTTCCAATTGTAATTAATTGATTATGCAATTGATTTCCGATGCGAAGAATATCTTCTTTATCTGCTTCTCTACTATATCGACATTTCAAGAGTCATATTGCATCATTGTTGTGGATCATAACAATAATTTGCCGGCGAACGACCGCAACTTGGTTAAAGCCGGGTATAAATAAACAATATATAAAAAAAAAACAATAATTTGTTGTGAGGTATATTATACGGTTCCTACAGAAATCATTTAAAATCTTCCTCAGGTGTATTGCTAAGAAATATCTACATCCGCGAAGAAAATATATCAGTACATTTAGAAATATCTCAATGTTTTCTTAAGGGAGATATATTATAACACTTTACCTTACGTGCTGGTATGGAAGAAAAAAGCACCACCACCTTCACCAGCGAAACACACAGCGTGGTTTGTTCAATTTCGTATAGCGTAAAAACTTACAGCATTTTCAAAGCACAACCGAATTCATCGGCACCAAGCACACATGAACACGTGTTTCCACTCGTGTTAACTAAATCACAATGCCAGTGCAAACACAAATATCTGATACCGGTGTTTGGTTTGGTTGATCACGGTTCTGCGTTATCGGTCCTGTGGTTGAAAAAATCATAGCTACTTAACGGGTAGTATCTCAGAAACAATGAAAGAATTTCAATATATTGAAGTTTAGTTGAAAAGACATGCACTAGAATCATATGCTTCGCGATGTATATAAAATTTCAGCCGCCGGTACACAACCGGTAATGTTGTCAAATACAGTCAATAATATTTATTTACATACATGCTGTGATTACAAAAAAGTATATTGAAAATAATAACTAAAAGCTCACAAGTTCCTATCTCCCGCCTTCCCGAGTACCTTAGATATTTGGTCAACAAAACGGTATCGACGGAATGTGAATTTGTTTGTATTTTGTAGCTCATTCGAAACAAAACATAATAATCAAGTTCTTAAGCAGGTTACAATTTGGTTTGCCGTCGTAGGGCAGAAATGTATTTCATACCACTTCAATGTTATTTACTATCCCATCTCAAAGTAATTCAACAGCTGAAGATAGTACAGAATATTTCTTATGAGCAATACTACTTGGTGAGCTATAAATAATCTCACAGTTCTTATTATTATTTCTTCAAAAAGGAGTGGAAATTTTATTTGAAAAACTGTGTTTCTATACCAGACGATGTAAAAATGAACGAAATTTCGAATGTTTTGGCCATCCGGACCTATTTTCACTAGTCGATTTTTCAAGTGGTTGCATGATTGGTCCCATACAAAATTGGTAAATTGTTGTCCGATTCCGACTTCCGATTCTAGCGATACCAAAAATTTTTTTAAAGTTAGGCTCAAAACTATTCCAGTTTATTCGTTATGTTAGTTCTTGATGTGTTAGAGATCGCTACGTTGCTAAATTGGTTGATGATGGATGGATAGAGAACGTTGCTAAATTGATTCATGAACTAGCTAATTTGGATGTTAATGTTAAATCTTTCTTTTTGTGCACATAAAAAGACTGAGTCTTGAGAAAGACATTCATTCTTGAGCATTCATTAATATGTATGCTAGTATTTCCTATGTATGTTTCTACAGAACTGCACACCTAGAAAAAAAATCGTTTAAATTTACATATTCTGAGACGGACATATTTTAACAATGAAAATTATTCATTTCTACAATAGATCCAGCACATATTCATTATATTCTAATATATCTTTAGGTGTTGAAACTTCTAAATCTTTCATCTGCTTCAAAATCGGGATATGTTTGACACCTGAATCATTCTTGTTAAAAATAGTTTCTAGTAAATTGTGTCATATCTGGATTTACACTACCTGTAAATTTACTATTTTTTTGCTGTGTAATTGCTTTCAATCTAAGTTCATAAATGGATTGCATTTTTAATTTCTACAGTTCTACCATGCATTTTGTGCGTCTTATTTTCGAATTCTACCGTGTGATAAATCAATAGCGAATGTTGAGAAGCACTTTCTAAAATATATCATTGCAACCATTTGAATCTGCTTGAAAGAGTTACTATGGATAACATTGGGTTGACTTTCTTCTGGTTTAACCTCCCAGATTTTCTATCAACAAAAAATATCAGCAAATACCAGATTCTACGAGGTACACAAAACCCGAATAAATCCAGATAGGACGGAATTTTTATTGATATCTTTTGTACTCTCCTCCCACATCCGGTTTCATTTTCTTTTATTTATTTTCCATCGTTCGATATCAATGCGAAGTCCATTCTTTGCTCAGTTCGATCGGTTTCTAGTGATGTATTTTTTGTTGTTGTTGTTGTCGTTCGATACCCCTAAAGCTTATTGCTTTTCATGAACTCCACCGTTGGCCCTTTTTGATTGTACGGTTACGGGATAATGTATAGACGTGCGAGTGGAAGCTTAATCAGTCGTGAAACGAGCCCTGAAACTCTTATACTTCCTGTTCCGCTGCTCCAGCTCCAGCTCCGTATCACAAAACCGGACAAACAGGTCACACAAGGCGGAAAATTGCTATTCGATAGAAGAATTCTTTTTTTTTTGTAAAATTAACCCTCCCACCGCATCGATTTCTCGCTGTGTGTTGGACTGTGATAGTGTGAGTGTGTGTATGTGTGTAAGTTTATTTTTTGCACTCCGACCGCCAGACAAAAAAAAAACCATGGCAAGAAGATGTTTGATCGCTGCTCGTATCTTCGTAATGGCTTCTCATTAAATTACTGCTGATTCCGGCTCGTTCAGGCTCGGAGTGAAATATTCTACTGATGAACCGGATTAATAGAATAATAAATATGAACAGAATTTCATCACTGTCATGTTGAAGCTGGAATTGATTGTTTTCTTATTTTCTTTCCAGTGCGAATATATTTATCATAAGTTTTTTGATTCCACTTGACAGGACAAGATTTTTTGCAAGTGTTTTATACTGCTTTGAGAATCGGTAAAAGTGGAGTAATGGCTCATATTACTTATACACTCATATAAGTCGTTATATTACCACAATATTTTGCTGATTACTCTACTTCCAATCAACAAATTGTGAACAAATCGATTATAATATCTTCACGTCGGCTCTGAAAAGCAATATCTTAAAAAAATTAGTTCCAACAAAAATGTACGCGAAAATTTGAACCGAATGCACCTATTTTTATCTTACTAAGTTTCGTTTTGGAATTTTAGACCACTATATCCAGAACAGACAATTGGTAAAGGCGAGTTTGTATAAAAATTAATTAACAAGACCTTGAAATTGAAACAATTTTGAACCAAGTGTTTTTGTTGCATTGTTATTTCTTATGATGATTTGAAATTTTCAGCTCTCATTATCCTATGTTTCTGGACCTGGAAGTTGGATTTCGATGAAATTAAATGTTTAATGTTATAATAACACCTTTTGAATATAAATTCGTGAAATAGGCCAAGCAATATCTGAGAAATCGGTTCCGATGTTTCGATCGCTTTCCTGTTTTTTTCCGGAACCGGTAAAGTCAATTGGTCCCTCCCGAAACGATGTCCTGGGTACGGGCCTGCTAATAATAATATTGTAAGAATTTGCTTTAAACATGTTTACACTCATCAAACTGGCTGAAGTGCTCCGATTAACACGTTCGAACATCAGTCAATCCAATCCAATTTACTATAAGAACTTATTATCAACAGCACATAGTTTTGCTATACTTGAGTTAATTGTTTTCGAACCTACTGAATGCTAAATCTCGAAAACCATTAGATTAGGGCCTATGTGCAGATGAAAGTTTGTCTTTGTTTGCTCTCTTTTTCAATTATTACGAAATATTACTGTATTTTTCGAAAATTTCTTCAATACATATTAAAATATGATAATTATCATTCTATTCAAATAGTTAGAGAAATAGATAGTTCGTACGGTCGAGAGGATGACATCATTATGGCAAGCTGTGATTGGCTCGTGAAAACATAGGTCAATTCAAACCGTTTTTTCAATGGTATACTTTTGAAACACTTAAATGACGTTTTAAGTTAAATGCTTCCGAATCGACTAAGCGCTCAAGTTTATGACAGAAAGAGGTGACGCGGCCAGATTAGTATTTTTTAATTGACATCCGGCCCTGTATAGTGTAGTTAGAGGCATTTTTAATGCCAATAATCATCCAAACATTTACTAAATACATGTGATATGCCAAAAGAATCACTATCACGCTATCTCGTGGTGAAAATGCTGTTCGATTCGATGTTCAAAGGCAAGCACCTACTAAGCAAATAAATGTTATATAGTATGTATTTATAGATTACTCTTTGTGCAAAATGTCATACTACGCAGAACGACGCGTTGTTTTTTATGCATGACGCGAAGCTTGCCTATAGCAACCGGAGCAGAGCTGCTACTGCTAATCAGCGAGGACAGATAGTTGTAGTATCGTTTCCGTAGATTGACATTTTCCTTGGAAACTCCTGCGGTGTAAACTAGGAAACAACCTTTTCCTGGTTTTTTTTTCACAAACTTTGATCCAAATAAAAGGTCTTACAGTCCCAAACAACATTTCTAAATATTATTTGGATCCATCTTCAGGTTCCGGAATTATGGGGTGAAATGTGCAAAAATTGTGAAAATAAGTGCACCAACTTTTATCGGAGATGGCTGAACCGATTCTCACAAACTTAGAATCAAATGAAAGCTCTTCAAGTCCCATACTAAATTCCCGAATTTCATATGGATCTGACTTTCGGTTCCGGAATTATGGGGTAAAAGGTGCAAAAAATGAAAACATGTGTTCTAATTTTTCCCATAGATAGCGCGACCGATTTTCTCAAACTTAGGTTCAAATGAAAGGTCCTGTGATCCCGCACGGAATTTCTAAATTTCATCCGGATCCGGGATATAGGGTAAAGTGTGTTGAAAATTTTATACCATCACAGAAAAGGGAACGCACAAAAAGTTTTTAAATCGACCTCAAATCTTCTCCAATTGATAGTTTTTATCAGTAGACGGCCAAAAAAACCGATTTCGGTTATTCTTTCAAAAATTGAAGAAAATTATTTTGAAGAATACCACAGTATTTTATATGATAGTATGATTGATATGAGA
Organism: Malaya genurostris; assembly: GCF_030247185.1. Lineage (NCBI taxonomy): Eukaryota > Metazoa > Arthropoda > Insecta > Diptera > Culicidae > Malaya > Malaya genurostris. Next base: position 262,241,786 of record NC_080571.1, read on the forward strand.
AAGGCGTGATTACATCACTAGGTGGATTAAAAAAGGTTTTTATCTACGGATCCGTATTTCCGTAGAAAATCTCTGAATCCGTAGATCTATGGAGATTTCTTTAGATCTGATATCGCTGCTGCTAATGGAATCGAGGTGTAAGCAATGATCGAAACCGTTGGCTGTGCGAGAGAAATCGAACGGATGATATCGTGATGGCATGCTGTGATTGGTTCGTGAAAGCTTTTAAACTTTTTATTGACACCCGGTCTTGTATAGTAAAGAGTAAGGCATTTTTAATGCCAAATTTTTTTTACTTTTAAATTATCCAGTCAAAATTGGAATAAATGTTTTAATTTGTTGCCACTATTACGGATGTTCCTAGTTCCTTTTATTTCTGTAACTGTCCCGACGAACTTCGTATCGCTCAAAAATTATCTTTGGAAATGGAATCATTTTGAGCACACCTCAATCAAACGACGTACGTAAAAGTCGGTTTCAGAAAAAAACGTTGCTTTAATTGCTCGCGATCAGTGAAGAAGAATGTTGTTTTTTGTCTCACAGTGAGAAGTATTTTCTCTAATGTTCCGTCAAAATTAATCAACTGACAATTGAAGAAAACACGAGAAAAGGTCCTAATAGCAAATGAGCGTTTCTCTTTGTTTACTTTCTCTTTCGAGTATGACGGCTCAATCAGCAATCCTTCCATCTAACACTTCAAATAGGACAATAGCAAAAACCATTAACTTTCGATAGAAGCTGTACAATTTGTTGGAAATTACTGGAATTTACCGTAATAAATGAAAGAAAAAGTAAGCCAAGAGAAACTGTCCCTTGCACTTGGGACCTTTTCTAATGTTCATCGAGAATTGTTTTTAATTCGATCTTAGCGTTGCTTCGAAATGGGTACCACGTAGCTTTTCGCACTTCGAAGTAGTTTTTCGTTCTCACATTCTGAAGGTCTCAAAAAGACCCAAGAAAATACATGTAAACTTTGAAACAATTAGTGAGCAAGGGGATAAATCGTTTCCAAAAGGTGAAAAATAGTACGGAATTGTTCATAGCCACTTGTACACAAATAATTTTACCGCCACATTTGTGGCTCTAGTAAAAAACTATTCGACACTTTTCACCGTCGTTTCAATGGAAAACTTATGAGTAGCCCAGCTGGGAAACTCATCCTGCAGGTATAAGATACAGTTCTTTATTTCTCAATGTGGTTTATTTTCTACCGGAATCGAATTCGTGACTTTTCTCAGTCGATCGTCAAATGATTATTTTTCAAGGAATGCACTACTATTTATTCAGTTTTTAAAATTTCATCAAAATGAAAGTGAGTGGAATCACAATTTCGGTAAACCATTTTGAAGGGACAATTTTCAAATGTATTTTTGTCTTGCCAAGGTGCTAAAGTATTTCAACATGACACTTTAGAATATTAAAGATGAACATTCTTTGACAACCTACATGAAGATGCCGTCGAAGTTTGATTGCGTGGTAAACGAGGATGGAATCTACGACTTTAGACAGATTCCTGGGCAAGAATGTTATACGGTAACAGCTAACGGATGAAAGCAGATATTTTCGAGCACACTAGACAGTCGAAGCTTGCAAAAAATATCTCGTGTGGCTGGTCATTGTTTCATCTGGCTTGAAGAGAGACATTTACATCACAACCGGGGCCATGAACCAGAAAATTTATTCGTGGAAGTGCCTGATAGAACGTTCTGTTTTGGCATTTTGCCATTACGGAAGGAAAAGCCATGGAATAGTGTACCGCGAACAATGTTTAGGTGGTGAACAAGGACATGAATCCTCCCAATTCGCCAGAGCTCCCCTCGAAAGAAACATACTGGGCCATTGTCATCCGGCGAAATTTTAAGAAGATCGAAAAACACGGTTGTCTGTGGCATGGCGTTTAAAGCAAGTTAATGTTCTGCAGCGAGAGGGGTGAACTGTGCCAAACTTCCATTTTTTAGTAAAAAATCTGACTGATTTACACCAACCATGTTTGATCAATTTTTTTATAGTAGCTCTCTTCCAGGTTAGAGATAGACGTTACTTGCATCTTTGAGGGCATGTTCAGGAGTGTTCCAGTTCTAGATGCATAATTTATGTCAGATTTAAAATTCAAAAACTGGTAGTCATAACAAGAGAAGCTGGTAACCACCCAAACGTTTTAACTTGTGTTTCAAATATACAATAAAATAAACTGGCAGCATATACCAGTCTTAAATTTTACAGTAGAACTTTTCGAATAACTAAACCTAAATGGATTTCCCACATAAAACTTCCAGCTGCTGAAATTTCTCTAATACACTCAATCTGTCCAATCGTACCCCAGTTGCCGCGTACTATTGATCATTGTGATGGTTTGGCAATCATTTCATCCCCCGATGGGAGTTCGATTCGCATGTGGCACTGCTAAGGAAAGATAATACTTCTGTACTTCTTCAATGATCGGATTCATGGTTCATATGTTTTCGGTTCCGTAGAAAGTGACTGTGAGCAAAACATGTCTTGTCTCGTAAAAGGTAATGTGACATGCGATACGATTACACCAGCTGCAGTAAAATACTTTTACACTGGAGACATTTCAAAGTGGCATTCGAAATATTTCTCAATTTCGACGGAGAATTTTTTTCGCTTGCCGTGCACTGGGGGTTCGAAACGAGTTTCAACATTTGTCATATAAAGCAGTGGACTACTGCTTCCGCATTTTTGATTTTCGTATAAACGAATTCCTTGACTCGCAACCTTGATGCAAATATAGACTTTTTAACACAAATCCAAATATGAATAACGATTAGGGGTTAATGATACTGTTCAAGTATCAAATATGTTGATGCTGAGCACGGATTAAAATACAGGCGTTTCAATTAACAATCTTATCCTTATCCGACACTTTGGTTATACTTCGTAATAAAATTCAAACCGGTTTCTCTATCGGTCAACTTGTGCGGTTATAAGCAATAGTTAAGAAAACTATCTTGATTATTAGACAATGAGTTACTCTGTCACGTTTTATTTTGTCGTCAAAAAGTCTTATTTTATTATGGGACGCCTTTTCAAAATTTACTCTTAATTAGAGTGATCAGTTTTTGATCGTGATTATCTCTTGTTGTGAGCAGTGGAGTAAGTGATTTTTAAAAATTCATTTAGAAAGAAGGATCCCCTGACTCAGATTTATACAGATTTACTAAAGTCAATACAGATTTCACAAAAAATAAGGAACAAAATAATCAAAGTTTTTCGTCTGAGCTACTGATTATTTGATAAAAGTGATGAGGTAAATTTTTTTAACCAACGGACAAATCACAAATTAAAATGGAAATATTTTGTGCAAATATTTTATGATGAACCGAGTAAAGACTGTCCCAGAAAGTATGGACGCACTTTGATTTTTCTGTGAATAATTCACAAGTGTTAGATATTCAAATTTTATTCTATATACTGATAATATTAGACCACAACAACAGAATATTATTCTCAACATTTGCTACTTAGCCATTGTTGACTAGCTGGCGCACCTTCTTGCGAACGTTCCTCATTAAATTCTGTACAGACTTCTTGGCGACAAGTTTTGACACTTTTTTCCAATCTTTTTCGAACTGTTGAATGGTTTCGGCTGCCGAGACATGTTTCCTAAGATGTGCCTTCGCCTATGCCCAAAATTCCTCAATTGGTCGACGTTGTGGGCAATTTGTTGGATTCGTGTCTTTTGGGACGAAAGTGACATTTTTGGTAGTATACCATTCTACCGTTGATTTCGAGTAGTGGCAAGCAGCAATATCTGGCCAGAAGACAACAGGATCCTTGTGGCTTCGAATCATGGGTAGAAGTCGTTTTTGTAAACATTCCTTGATGTATATTCTGCTGTTCATTGAAGCAGTGATGATGAAGGGTTTCGAAATCTTACCGCAACTACAAATTGCTTGCCAGACCATAGCTTTTCAACAAAATTTTTCGACTTGCCGTATAATATTGTGGTCCTGGCAAGGATATGTAATCGAGTTTGACGTAGGTTTCATCGTCCATGATTATGCAGTTCAAATTTCCAGCAAGAATCGTAGCGTACAGCTTTCGAACCCTCGGCCTGATCGATGCTTCTTGTTTCGGACTACGTTTTGATTGTTTTTGCTGTTTATAGGTTCGAAGATTCAAACGTTCTTTAGTACGAAGAACATTTGACTTCGAAGTTACCACTTTTTTGGCCACATCCCGAACTGAAACCTCCTTCTTTTGCTCGAACGCCTTCAGTATACGTTTATACTGAGGGTTAGCAGGACCTTTTTTTCGACCCGTTTTCGGTTTATCCTCACCGAACTTCCTGATTGCATTTTGCACGGCTTTTTCACTTACTCCTTCCATTTTTGCTATCTTTCTCAGTGACAGTCCGCGTTCTGTGCATCATTTGTACACAATTTTTCGACGTTGTTCTGCTGATAGTCCACGCATTTCGAAACAATCTAATGAAAACGAATAAACAACTGCACAAGTGGTTAGAGAAGAGTGTAAACAACCGGATGTAGCCATAGAACTTGACAGATTCTGAACCATTGCGAAATATCAGCGGTTTTTGGTTGCGTTCATACTTTCTGGAACAGTCTCTATCACTGTTAAAAGTTAATTACTAAGTAGCAACCGACCAATAGACGTTTTATACCGTTAAAATGCTTGTTTAGTCGAAGCAAAACCATACCACTAATTTCAAAGTAGGTTCATATATCCACCTACTAACACGATCTGCAACTATATGAATTTAACAGTACATTCGCACCTCGTTTCACCGTCACTTGTGAAAAAATACTCATGAAATTTAAAAAAAAAATCACTTACCGGAAGTCGGATTAGGATCCACATTTCAAGGATTTGGAAAGAATTTCAAGACCATTTCCAACTTAGTTTGTACAGTTCACTTTCACATCTCATTCAAGTCAATCGATAAAACAAAACCGCTAACGTTCGGGTCAGAAGAAGCCAAGTACAGTATTGTGTACTGAACAATAAAACGACCACGAAATGAGTGAACCAAACGAACAAAAGCTACCGCCGACATGAAAGAATACAATTGTTGTTGACTTCAGGCAGTGCAAAATTCGACCTTCGATACGAACTTCAAGGTTTGCTTAAGGAGCAAGTGCATCTTGACATTAAACGTGTGCATTTACTTCAATGCAATAAGACAAATAATGCTGTTTACCTTCAGTTTTATAAAGAGTTGGATGCAATTCAATTCGCAAAAGACAATAACAATGTACACTATGTGGAGCACGATAACATTAAGTACAACATTTCAGTATATATTGAAGATAGTGCTATAGAAGTGCGTATGCATAATCTTCCCTCAAGCGTCACCGATTCATATATTCGCAAAACTATGTCCCAGTACAGAGAGATTCTCTCTATCGAAAAAGAAAAGTGGAAGAACTTTTTCCCCGGTATTCTAAATGGCGTACGTTTGTTACGCATACACTTGAAGAGGCCTATAGCTTCTTATGTGATTTTCGGTCAAGATACAAGAATTCCGTGCAAATCACTTGTTACCTATGACAATCAGATGGCCACATGTCAAAATTTCCAAAAAGCTGTTCACTACGCTAAGCCATGTGATAAACATGACAAGGAGACAACTACACCAAAGGACAACGGTGCTTCCTTCACACCTGTGACTGCCACCAACAACAACCCTTCAACGAATCCATCATCATCCCCTATAGAACAAACTACACCAGCTGCAGTTAACAACTTACCCTCCAACCAACCAGCAATTGCAACCAATGTACAACAAGGTGCATCTACAGCAACTAGCAACGAAAAGAAGACGAAAATCGACAACAATACCATCGATGCGGCAATGGAAGACGAGACGAACCACGGACGAAGTGCCCCACAATCCTCGCAAGAGGGAAATGGAAGCTCCTCTCCCCCTAGAAAAAGGGTGACAACGAGATCCAACTCAAAAAAAAAATTTATTTAAAAAATCGGCTCAATCGGCCACGTAAAGCTTGTACGCAAATAGGCCTGAATAAAAATATCTTATAAATAAAAAACTTAGTTTGTTAAAATTGGTTAGGATATTTGAACCCAACTCTGAAGGTTTTTTAGTTAGTATCGTCATCTGCAATGACGGTTTGACTTTTAAATGTTCATCACCCTGTAGATCCAGAATCGCAAGTCAGTGTGCAATGAGTGTGAAAATCTGAAATAAATGAATCCTCTGAGAGTATTACCTTTATGTGCGTGTTTTGTTGATGGTTTTCTCTCATTACACGAATTACACGAATTTCAAAGACCAAAATGTTCCATTGGTGACGGGTATAGCGTAATACCTTTCACGCAGCCCTCATGGGTTCGATTCCCAACCCCGCACTTAGGGTTAGAAAGTTTTTTTTCTGATCCGAAGAAGCGAACGACATTAAGGTTAAAGCCTCTATAATTGAAACAAAAAAAAATGTTCCGTCGTAATGGGAATCGACTTCAATTTGCTGCGATACTGTAAGTATCGAGACCAAAATTATCGATACTAACAGTATCGCTCCGATGCGATATTGATACCAAAAATAACCGATTCTTGAAAGAAAGTATCGATATTGAATCGCCAACCCGGAAGATATTACTGTGGTGTTCTTTACATTAGTTTTTATTGACTCTTGATTGAAAACTAAAAATAGTTTTTGTTCAGCAAATAACATAACCTACAAATTGATCAAGCTTTGCCCAATTTTGAAATCATTCTATGTTCCTGTATCATCGCTCTATACGACGGCTTGAAATTTTAAACTCACTTCCAGAACCGAAAAACAGGTCCGACAGAAAATCGATCCCTATGGGACTCTAACACATTTCATTGGAGCCTAAGTTTATAAAAATAGTTTTAGCATTTCTGAACCTTATTTTCTGTAATTCTGTACCTGGGAACTGAGAACTTGAACTAGTTTTAAATATGATCAGTATCTAACGGCAAATACAGTTTGTAAAATTGACATGCGAATGCAATTATGTAATGAAAACCGCGATAGCCCAATTGATTAGAAGAACCAAGCATGCATCGCTGTACTTGTCCACCACGGTATCCACTTGCAGTCCTATATCTCCGGAAACAGATTCAACAAAACACACACTACACTGAGATCATCTTTTCATGTGATTTCATATGCAGGGTAGTTTAATTGGTAAAACAATTTCCCCGATTGGGAGTTAGCTTTGGGTTCGAGTCCCGTCTCTGCTGTAACATTTTCGCGGTTCTCATTACATAATTGCATTCAAATGTCAATTTTCCAATTTGTTTTCTCCGTTAGATACAAACCGTTTTTAAAACTAGCTCAAGATGGCTCTACGTCTTAACAGAGACCGAAACACAAATCGTTGAAAGTCAATCGAAGGCTTGATCATCTTTTTTAATATATTGTGTTCGAGATCACAATCTCCACCGCTGCTATCACGTATTGGCTGAGATCGCCATTGTTAGCTGTTTGATGCTGATGTGGACCTCGATAGTCATTTATTTATTAATTTGTTAATTTATTTATTTATTTGTTTATTATTTTTTTTATTTGTGTATTTAGTAAGGAGCAGAGAGAAGCCCTCTGGATATGAAATTTCCAATTTCTTTCTCCAAAAGGCATAAGGCATCTTTTCTACCAACGGATTGCAATATCCAAATGCTACCATATAAGGCTTTGATTAAACTAAATTACATTACAAGCTAGTTGTATAGTATTTGATTGTAAAATAGCCCTAGCTCTACTACTAGATAGAAAAGAAATCACTGAACAATCGCTTTATTACATTTCGGGATAGATGAAAATCATAATCATCAGAGCAACTATTAAATAAACGACCATGCTAGAAAAAGGCTCATTATATCCGTAGTTAGTTCTAGCTACGGGAATTCTAGGAAATGGGTGTGATCATCACAATCGATACGTGATTGTATTAAGTCCGCGATGAAAACGGCCTTGTAAACAGTCATTCTAACAGACAGCAGATCCAGGACGATAAGTCGGCAGCGATCCTCGTAGCTTGGAAGGTTTAATGGATTACTGCATGGTAGATTGCGAAAGGCGAATCCAATAAATTTACGTTTATTAGATTATATTTTTACAGACATCTCACGACCAATTAGATATTCCAGTAGAGTACCGCCAAAGCCAAGTCTGTTAAGTTTGGCTATTGCTATTTGATGGTGTATTTTATCAAACGCTGCCGTGAAATCAGTGTAAATTGAGTCGACCTGTTTGCGTGGTTGTAGGGATCGGATGATAATCGAAGTGTAGGATACTAAGGAGTATATTGAAAATAAGCTATCCACATACATTTGTGTTGTACGCATGTATTTGTGATGTTTTTTATACTCAGATCACAGCATACTGTGCGTTTGGCTGTCAACTTTCGTTTGTTTACTTGTTTGTGCGGTTGAAATTCTGCGTTTTCAAAATGTCGCGTATTGAAAAGAAAGTGAAAATTAAGGTTCTTAACACTTGGATAAATGAGTAGGGTATTACTATGCGAAAATTAGCGAAGCGGTTTGGAATTCACCATGCCAGTGTTAAAACCATCATTAATAAGTTTGGGGAACACTATTCTTTGGATGAGCTACCAAGAAGAGGCAGAAAACCTAGCTCTTCCAACCCGAAACTGGACCAGAATGTGGTATCTCTAAGTATGAAGAACAAATCAATGTCAATACGTGATTTGGCCAAAAAAGCAGGAACGAGTGTCGGAATAATCCAGCGTATCAAGAGGCAAAATCACCGGAAGACCTACAAGAAGCAGAAAATCTCGAAACAAAATGTAGAACAAAAGAACGAGCAGCAACAAGGACCCGGAAATTGTATTCGCGTCTTTTGCAGTGTCCGGATGCATGCGTTTTGATGGACGATGAGACTTATGTAAAGGAGGACTCAAAAACCCTTCCAGGTCCACAATACTTTACTGTCGTTGTTGGGGAGGATGTGAGCGATGCGGACAGGTCGATTCAAATGGAGAAATTCGGTCGAAAGGTACTGGTATGGCAAGCAATATGTTCTGTGGTTTGAAGTGAACCATTTTTTACACTACCGGAACTATACATAAATGCAGAAATCTATCGATTCGAGTGTCTCCAGGAGAGATTGCTGCCTTTATATAAGAAGTATAGTACACCTCCACTGTTTTGGCCGGCTTCAGCGTCGGCTCACTATGCTAAAACCACTCTCAATTAGCTTGCGGAAAAGAGTACAAATTTCGTTGAGAAAAATATCCATCCACCAAATTGCTCTCAGCTTCGACCTATCGAACGTTTCTGGGCAATCGTGCAGAGGGTCTTCAAGAAGACTGGTAAGGCAGCTGGGAACTTGCAAGAGTTCAAAAAAAATTGGGCTCAAGCGTCCAAAAAATGCGACGCAACACTTGATGAAGAGCGTTCGACCAAAAGTTCGAAAATTCGTGAAGGAATAACTCAAATTTCATCCGGTTTTTATTATGCTCAAGTTTAACCTCGTACAATAAAGGATCAATTTTTAGTTTGAATAAAATATCGCGCTTTATCATAATTTGAAAAAAAAAATTGTGGATAGCTTTTTTTCGATACACTCCTTAAAGTGGTAGATGTAGATCGTTTAGGCATAAATCCGTGTTGCGTTTCCGATATGTAGTCGTTGCAATTGTGGGTTAAAAAATTAAGAACAATTTTTTCGAATAACTTTGAGACAACGAAAAGTTAAGCTGTTTCCCGATAATAAGGTATGTTGCCTTTTTTAGGCACTGAGAAGATATATGACTTTTTCCATTCCCAACTTGGAAGATGTGTTGCAAAGTATTGTCAGTGACGTTGGGTCACTGTTCAGGCACGTTAATACTTTTGAAGAAATACCATTTGGTCCTGCGTTAGTAGAACATTTCAACTTGGAACAAGCCGTAGTAATCAAGGTCGTAATTTGGCAGTCTATAGTGTGAGTTAGATAAATTTATGAAAATTATGAAATTAGTGCCGCAGATCATAATAATTGAGATTTGAGCATACCTTAATAAATACATTCCAAGCGTGTTAATTTTACCCATTTCTTTATTAAGTTGACTATCGATGAATGGTATAACAAGCGATGCCAAGTTACGATTACCTCGTATGTTCTCACACCGATTGCGATGTCGGTCGGAACTAACAACGAAACGTTTCCAATCAATTATTACACATCAGCTCCGTTTAGCACAATCGTCGCCATCATTTCAATTCCCTCCGTCCCTCCCATATGCATGCTTTCTAATCAAATCAAGCACTCCCACTTGTCGAGCCTTCCAGACCCGACATTCGATTCGGCTAACGATCCGGGGCTCCGTTTGAAGTCACTAGATAGCGATGCCTTGATCGGAGGACGATGATACTGATGATGATGATGATGATGGCGGTGGTAATGGTGATTGGAACGGCGACTACTCCCACCTCCGCCAACCGGTTACTTTGGCAAGCATCCTGCATATTATCGAAATTGAATTCCATGTTTTATTGAGCTTGGTAACACACACACACACACACACACACACACACACACACACACACACACAGACACAAACACATACGCACACAAACAAGCACGCAAAAAATACTTCGGCAAGCGAATCATGCCCTGATGCTGGAGGTAGATAAAATGCTACCTTTCCGGTGGAGTGACAAAAGGGAATAAAAACGTTAGAACTAAGCAGTTGAATGGAAATAGATTATGTTAGCTTAATAGGTTCAATACGTTAACCTACAGTGCGACATGCAATTTGCCAGTCCACTAAAATTTGACAGCCTCAAACCCGTTTTCAGAATTTTTCTTCCTACGGTAGTTCACCCGTATTTGATTCCCAGACAACTAACAAGGTTTGAGCTGAAGAGAGATAGACCGAGAGAGAGAGAGAGAGATAGAGAGAAATACCCAGTGAAGTGTGTCGAAAGCATCGAATTAGAAACGTTTTTGAGCAAAATTGTTCGTCAAAAGGATGGTTGGGAGGGTGGAGATTTTGTTGAATGCGGGTTTTTTGAGGAAAAAAAAATCGAATAAAGCGGAATTGTTGGAGTCGGATACTGAATCTAATTTGTTATACGTGTAACTTTATGGTTCGGAAAAACTGTATTAATTTCCCGGTCAGACGAACAAGCAGAGGAGTGGAAGGACATTCGGATTCGGTGAAAACGGACTGCCCGGTATTATTGTGTCATCCAAAGGATGGTTGGAATTTCGTTCAAAGCGGCAGACTGGGTAGAGCTAACTGATAAACTTTCTAATTCCGTTGTTGTTCTCCGGGCTCTCGATTGAAGTGACCCTGCATCGACAGGGAAAAAAAAGTATACATTTTCATCCTAACTAATTGAATTTGTTGCTATGTTGTGCGAGTGGGGCGGGGAACGCACGGCTCATATATTAGGAGATTTTCAGAGCTAGAGAGTATTAGCTTTGATCGTGCTTTTTCGATGTTGCATGCTCCGTTTGGTTTAATGTAACAAATTTTGGAATTTTGGCAACTACAGCACAACATAAAACGGACTCATCAGACTGTGCTGTTTTATTTGCATTCGTTGCATTGGGCAGACAACCAATTTTAGAACTGCTGTTGTGAGTTTAATTCGTTTTAGTCTAGGTTATACTGGATTTGTATCATTGCATGTTAAACATGAATTGAAGAATTTCCAGTTACACGAAGCGTTCAGAAAAAATTAAAACTGATTTCATAATTAATGACAAAATTTTCAACTCTCAACTTTTTTGCTTTTTTAGAATCAATGTGTGTGTGTTTATGAGACAAAAGCTAGCACTCACTTTTCTCATAGTTGTGTAAACAAATTTCAACAATCTGAGATTTAAGTGAGAGGTGTTATGGCTCCATTCAAAATTTGTTCGGATTTTTTTTTCGGGTCTGTTCTTCGGTTCCGGAGGACGATAAGTGAGAAAATTTCGGATACATGTTGTTTAAAGTGACAAAGTAAAAAGGTTCAAATTCCATTAAACGAATAGGTAACCTCTCCTAGTTTGATAAAAATCAGCCTTCGGTTTCGCAAGCACTGGATGTAGTGCCGAAAAACTTCAAAATGGAACTTCGATTTCTCAGCTAAGATGGCTGAACCGGCTTTAACTAACCTGCGATTATACGGTCTCATAGATTGTTTTATAAATTTCTCCGGTTCCGAAACTACAAGGTGATAAAGACTGTCCCAGAAAGTATGGACGCAACCAAAAACCGCTGCCATTTCGCAATGGTTCAGAATCTGTCAATTTCAATGGCTGCGTCCTGTTGTTTACATTCTTCTCTAACCACTTCTGCAGTCGTTTATTTGTTTTCATTAGTTTGTTTCGAAATGCGTCGACTTTCAGCAGAACAACGTCGAAAAATTGTGTACAAATGGTGCACTGAACTTCTTTGTGCTAAAGAACGTTTGAATCTTCGAACCTATAAGAAGCAGAAACAACCAAAACGTAGTCCGAAACAAGAAGCATCAATCAGGCCGAGGGTTCGAAAGCTGTACAATACGATTCTTGCTGGAAATTTGAACTGCATAATCATGGACGACGAAACCTACGTAAAAACTCGATTACAAATCCTTGCCGGGACCACAATATTATACTGTGCGAGAAGGGCAAGTGTTGAACCAGTCCGAGACATCGATTAAAGTCGACAAATTTGGTAAGAAAGCTATAGTCTGGCAACCAATTTGTAACTGCGTTAAGATTTCGAAACCCTTCATCACTACTGCTTCAATGAACAGCGGAATATACATCAAGAAATGTTTACAAAAACGACTTCTACCCATGATTCGAAGCCACGAGGATCCTGTTGTCTAATGGCTAGATTTTGTTTCTTGCCACTACTCGAAATCAACGTTAGAATGGTATACTACTAAAAATGTGAAGAAGTCTGTACGGAATTTCATGAGGAACGTTCGCAAGAAGGTGCGCTAGCTGGTACAATGGCTGAGTAGCAAATGTTGAGAATAATATTCTGTTGTTGTAGTCTAATATGATCAGTATATCGAATAAAATTTGAACATCTAACACTTGTGAATTATTTACAGCGAAATCAAAGCGTCCATACACTCTGGGACAGTCTTTAGATAGGTGTCAAAAATTTCAAAATGTTTTGTGAAACGACTTTTCAAAAGATGGGAAAAGTCTCCGAAACTATTCAGATTAAGAAGTCTTGTTAAGTAAGGTGAAATCTAGTCGCAAAACCCTTCTTAACCCATCCATTGGTGTAAAAATACCTTTCTCTTTTTTTTTCAAAACAGTCTCATGGAAATATTTTTTATCATTTTATTAAATAATTTCTGACACTAATTTGGGCTCATTTTTGACAAAAATTTATTCAAATTGAGTCGAGTAGTTCACAAAAGCATGCTTCAGTGTTTATGTCACATACTCGGCATTATTTCTCTAATCAAGCGCCTGACATTTGCGTTTCCTATTTGTATGAGAAGAGTAACTAATCAAAACGAAACCCTTCTTAACACGTTGACGGACAATTGCGGCTATAGCCGTCAAAGCGAAGTTCACAATGTGGCATGACTGCTATAGCCGTCCAAAACGAAACGGTCACAAAAACATATAGTGTCAATTTTCGAACTTCGCTTGTTCCTACTGTCCGTCAACGTGTTAATCCGCTTTCCTGGATATTGAATTCACCAACTTTTTTTTTTGAAAAAGTCGACCTTTTGGATTCTTGGAAGTCCCAGAAAGTCGATTTTTTAATTTTTGATTTTGATACTAAATCTCGATGTTTCGTGCAATTCTAAGACTTTTGGCATCCAATTTGAATAAATTTTTGTCAAAAATGAGCCCAAGTTAGTGTCAGAAATTATTTAATAAAATGATAAAAAATATTTTCTTTAGACTGTTTTGAAAAAAGAGAAAGATGATTCTTCAAGATCGAAAATTTTCAAACCTTAACCACCGTGCAGCACCTCTTACCCATATTCGAGAAAATTGCGCTCCAAAAAAAACAACTCGTTTTGTCGGCTACGTCACTTATGCCAATATCTCCGGAACCAGGAGTAACAGTTTTTTAATCTTTGAACTTGACAAATGACCCGATAGTAGCTTCCAAACGAGTCTAAGTTTGTTAAAGTTGGTTCCAGCATCTCTGAAAAAATTAAGCGGTAATTATATTTTCGAAAAGTTCAAACACATACACACACATACGCACACAAAGAAATTTTCCGATCACGTCGAACTGAGTCGAATGGTATATAACACCATGGTTCTCTGAGGCTCCGTTCGAAAGTCGGTTTTTTCAGCAATTCTAATACCGTTCTATAGAGAAAGTAAAAATGCGCGCAAAATTTTAACCGCTTGAGTGGAACGAATCGTCGCACAAAGCATAACAGGCAAAACCAACACATAGAAACCAGGAATATTTTCAGTGATTGAGCACAGTGGGCTTACCGTACGTTTTGTTGACTTATAAATAAGAGACTCTTCTTGTTTCGTAATGGATCCTAATTGATTGGTATTACACTAAAACTATTAGTATTTATAAGTGACTAACATGAAGTTACCTGCATTTGTATATTCCTGAGTTTAGTAGCAAGCATAGGTTCTCCTGCTAAAGAACGATTGTAAACAAGAAAACTTTCAAGTACTTTCGGTACCTTTACCAGTACCTAATAGTAATTCACCGCATGAGAGAGCGCGGTTGAATTTCATTTTTAAAAATAAAAACTGTTGAAATAAAAAATTACTAATCATCCATTAGACAACGAAAATGTATCAAAACGAAAAAGCATTTTCCATAAACGTATATAGTTTTGAATTGTGATTCCAGGGCCAGGTTATATGTTTCAATGTTCTACATGAAAGATATTACTTGGCATGTATTCATTTCATTCAGTAGCCTGCCTAGGTTAAATTTTTAGTTTTACCGCAATCTGAAGTAATATCCATTATATGATATTACACAACAAAGCCACATCAATGCATTGAACTAAACGGAGTTGAAAGTTACTAGCATTAACACGTCAGTTACCTTAGAAAATGAACGAATTTTTGTAATATCCATTGTATTGTATTGAACTCGTTGCTATTTTTTTATATATATAAAAAATAGATATAGAATTAGCTCAAACTTTAGAAAAATTTTCCGAGGCCCGGAGGGCCGAATGTCATATACCAATCGATTTAGCTCGACGAACTGAACAAATGTCCGTGTGTGTGTGTCTGTATGTGTGTTGTCAACTAAGAGGTCGAGATCTCAGAGATGGCTGGACCGATTTTGATCAAACTAGTCGCAAATGGAAGGTCTCTCCGTCACCCTGAACGCTATTGAAAGGTTTTGAGATCGGATGTTTACTTTTTGAGTTATACGAAGTTTTATGTCAAAATTTTCATTTTTTGACAGTATCTGTCACACTTGACCTTGAAAACAGAATATGTTTCTATACTTAGATTTCACATGGTAATGGCTATCCAACAAGCCATAGATTGTTGAAATCCGTCCATTTTCAACGGAGATATCGATTTTTTTGTATAAGCGACTTTTCCCCCTATTCCAGCATTAGGAGTTTTGAGCGCTATATGACAAACCAATGCTTGGGAGCAACGTGAAACACGATTTTTTATATTGTTATATACAATTGTTTCTAAGTACCAAAAAGACTGTGTACAGCATCCTTTTTCATGACAATTTGCCTCGGACCGATTTTAGCACGGTTCGTTTTTGGCAACATAATCGTTCAAATATGGCATATTAAACCAGATGATATCAGCATTTTCGAGTTGAAAGTAATTCCATAATTATATTGTTTTAAACTACTTACAGTAATAAATGCTGGAAGAACATAACACCCATATACCATTCGAATCAATTCGTCGAGATCAGCAAATGCGTGTGTGGCAAATAATTTCACTCAATTTTCTCGGAGATGGCTAAACCGTTTGCTACAAACTCAGATTCATATGAAAAGTAATATACTCCCAAACAAGGTTCCTGAATTACGTTTGGATCCGACTTCTGATTGCGGAACCACAGGATGATATGTGAAACGAAATTAAAATAATGCAATTCATTTTCTCGTAGATGGCTGAACCGATCTAAGATTCTAATGAAAAGTTTTAAGATTCTATAAAGTATCTTGCTTTTCAGTCAGATCCAACTTCCGGTTTCGGAGATACAGGGTGATTAGTATAAAAATGTTTATCTCACATAAATTAATCAGGTTTATCGGGTTTGCAGATTTGGATAATCGATTACCAAATAAATTTATTTCAGTTTAAGCCGTATTCGTTTTTGGATTCGGAATGTACCCCCAAATTTTAATTCACACTACAATTTCTCAAAGATGTCTACACACCCCTCAGGTGAATTTAACTGATTTCGATTAAACCGATTTTAAAATTCCGGTTCCAGTATCGAATCGTTTCTCAAAGCTCAATTATTTTCTCAAAAAGGCCAAATCGAACTTCAAAAACAAAAATTCAAATTAAAGGACTTAAGGTCCAATACAAAATTGGTGAGTTTTATCCGATTCTGTAATTACAGATGATGAGTTTTTAAAATTCATACCGATATAGAAGATGTAAATTGTTTAGCGTATTAATTTATGGCCATTCGAATCATTTTGGGTTATGCTAGTTGCTGAATACCGGCTCTGGAAGTACCATAAATGATGACGAAAAACTTTAAAGTGGAACTTACTTCGACATCTCATGGAATGTTCAATCGATTGTCACACGTTAAAATTGAAATTCGATACCATTTGCAGTTTCGGCATTATAGGGTAATGAGTGATTAAAATCTCAATTTGCCGTTTAAAACGACGATAATTAAAATAATGTCGTGAGAACTAAAACACCTAAGAATATCCATGCAAAAACTACATGCAAATTGATAAAAAAAAGGTATCATCTCACCGCTAGGTGGATTAATCACGTTTATGAATTTCAGTTGAAACTTCTCAAATTTCGGTTTATCTAAAGATTTATAATTTTAGGTTAACTTTTCAGATTGTGTGTGGTATTTTGCTTACACTATTTTTTTAGTTCAAAAATCATTCCCGTGGAACGGTACAATAGCCGTTTAAACATTTCAAAAGCCAATTAAGGCTTCAGTTTTTGCAATGACTGAGTGGAAATATATATCGGAGAAGCCAAGTGAAAGAAAAACTAACAGAAAAGATGAATTATTGGAAAAAGATACGCTCAGAGACAGGACTCGAACCTGCGTTCTTATGCATTACCTGCATACGCGCTACCATTTCGCCACTCTGATCTTGTTTTAGTCACTCTAAAACGCGAAACAGACATAGTAGCAACGTACATCGAACATGGTCTACATCCTGGCCGTCACCCGACCGATACCTTAAGGCTTGGCAAAGCATAATTTCCAAATTTCTTAAAATACTTAACTGTGATAGATTTAATTGAGAAAACTAAGTTTTTCGAAATTCTGTCTAGTTTTTGAATAATTGACCCGAAACGCGACGCGCGCACTCTACTACATTTCGCCTTAATTAGCCAAACGGACTGATTTCGGTTATACCGGTAATAATGGTCGAATATTTCTAAATGGAATTCATGATTTTTCAAAGATGGCTTATAGGGTTCACGATGTTGAAAAGTTGCTGTCGCCCTTTAAAGTGATGACGCACGTAGAAAACTTCATCAATTTTGACATCTAAAAAATGTCGTGTTTGAAAGCTATAGGGATTTTTATTTAATGACGCCATCTGACTGTCAGACCGGGAACTTCATGAGCCACTCTAATTGAATACACCATAGCTATGTGATTTTTTCTTCAAATCACGCGTTTCCATACGAAAAATAATGGAAACAACTTATTCTCAATCCACCTAGTCACAGTCTCATTAGAACCATTTTTATACATTCCTCATATAGAAAAGCTGAGCAATCACTATGAAAATCATTCGATTTAATTCGTCGAGTACGCAAAATGTCTGTGTGAAAGGTATTATGTTCCCATAAATAAGTGTAGAATTTCGTCAGGATCCGACCTTTGGTTCCGGAAGTCCAGAAAATAGTGGAAAAACTTAAAAATTGAGCTCTCTGCATCTTCTCAGAGACGACTAAGTAGATTATAACAAATTTAGACTCAAATAAAAGGTTTTATGAATTTATAGGCACCACTAGGCGGAATAAAACAGCTTGTTATTAAGATAATTTCTAACATGAATTCGGGCTCGTTCAGATTGATTTGGGTAGATAAAACATTCCTCAAACTGTTTTTAAAATATTACTTGTTCTTATTCAACGATATATTTAATAAGGCACACTGCCTTAGCTCTAAGATGCCGATGGCAGAATAATGCATTTAAACTTGATAACTGTCAAATCTGATATAATTGTGCGGATAGAAAAAAGTGCTATTCGTCGGTTGCCTCACTTATACGATTATATCTCCAAAACCGAAAGAGTTACTCATATGATCATCGAACTTGATCAATAATATAATAGTATGTGGCCAATGAGCCTAAGCTTGTTGAAATCGGTTTAGCTATCTTCCAGAAAATTGAGTGGTGGAAACGAAAACAAACATTTTGTCGGTTATATCAATTATACCATTATATCTCCGGAACCACAAGCGATAACCATTTGATCTTTGAACTTTATCTACAATAGTAATGAGCCAAAGCTTATTGTAATCGGTTAAGTCACCTCCGTATAGTGGGTCCCTGGAGCTCAGAGTAAAAGACGGTTACTCAATATCTTTCTATAAAAAAGACAAAAGTCGCTTCTTAACATGGAATCACGACATTATTGTGATTGTTGCGATTTTTTAACAAATGTTTTAGAAAATGTTACAGGACATGTTGTTTGAGGACTCTAAAATATGTCCATTGGAAAAAGTTGAATACTTTATTAGAAATAAGAAAACCAAATAATGTTACTCACTTTCCGTTCAAGTATACTCATTACAACATTTCGATAAGCTAGTTTTTAACATAAATGCAGATAGATCCATTCGAACCCATTCAAAGTTATTCCAGTAAGTCACAAAAGCGTACGTAAACGCTTACGTCACTTATTCGGGAACATTTGCTGAACCGAAAGTATCAGCAATAGGGGAATGGAGTGTAAAGCGGGGACGCTTAGGTTTAATGATTGTTTTTACATTTTAAATGAAATATTTATTGCGTATAAAAATATGGACTGTATAAAACTATGGAGCTTGTTTAAAGTTTGATCAGTATTTAACGGGGAAAGCAGATTGGGAAAATGACACGCGAATGCAACTATATAATAAAAACCGCGAAAATGTTACCGCAGAGACGGGACTCGAACCCGTAGCTAGCTCCTAACCAGGGAAATTGTTTTGCCAATTAAACTACCCTACATATAAAAAAAAACGCGAAAAACAGCCTATTTGACTAGAAGAACGAAAAAGAGACAAAAACAAAATCTTAAATCAGTGCCTGGCGGCAAAGCACAAACTATAGACTTGTGTTGTATTTCTGTCGGATGTGTTTGCATAGAGATAGGACTATAATTGAATACTGTAGCGGCCAAATAATGCGAAGCATGCTTGCTCCTCCTAGACAATTGGACTGCTTCTTCACGTGTTTGCATATACAGGGTATTTAAATGGTGAAACAATTTCGCCTGTTAGAAGCTAGCTACGGGATCGAATCCCGTCACTGTGGTAGCATTTTCGCGGCTTTCATTACGTAGTTGAATTCGCAAGTAAGTTATTCAATCTATTTTCTCCGATACTCCGATACCGATTAGATACTGATCAAATTAAAAACATTTGAATATTGTTCCATTTTTCTTTCATTTCCACTGCATAACACAACGAAATAAAAGCTTCGACCTTTCTCGAGTTATTTACTTTTAAAAATCTCGCATGAATTATAAAGTTACATCCTCTTGCATTTTTCGTCATTTGTCATGAAATTGGTCGGTTTCGGCGGTTGAGAAAAATTTGCGTGTCAGGAAACATCTGAAACTACGAAAAATTTGCTTCGTATTACTATCCTAGCTACGTGGTCCTGTTCGTTGGCATGGAATATGAAGAGCAACTCTTACGAAAATAAATGGAATGCTAGTTTCGCCCAATGGTTTTTTGTAGTACTAGAATTGACATCTCTGCACATTCGAAATTTTTAAACTTGATTTTTTGATTTTGAAGTATTCATTCGAAAAAACAATTTTTCGTTCTTTCGGTTTCGGTTTGTTTTCTTTTTAGTAAGATTTGCTCTTCTTTGAAAACAGTTGAATTATTGTAAATCATTCCAATTGTCAGTTATCCCGAGTCACATAGATCTGATAGAAAATGATGATAGCAGATCATGTAGCAAAATTAGGCGATGCAAAGCAAAGCCTTGGCATCACATACCTTTTGTGGAACATTCTGACATTCCGTTTTGGCAGATTTGGCAGCCGGTTCATAGTGTACAGAACCATTATATGGCTGGTGCTACGATCCTACGCACACTACGGTTCCCTGCGCATTGAACTGACAACCACAATCTCACAGTAGAAGACCTCCATTCAGTTATAAAGTCCAATATGGCAAGCTGAAAACAGTAATATCTCTGAAGAAAAAGGAAAAAAGGTTCAATTTGAACAATCTAAAACAATTTCACAAAAAAATATTTTCCGAAATACCGAATTTTCCGAAGAAAATAATCCGAACGAACAACTGCAAATAAAGACTGTCCCAGAAAGTATGGACGCACTTTGATTTCACTGTAAATAATTCACAAGTGTTAGATATTCAAATTTTATTCGATATACTGATAATATTAGACTACAACAACAGAATATTATTCTCAACATTAGCTACTTAGCCATTGTAGACTAGCTGGCGCACCTTCTTGCGAACGTTCCTCATTAAATTCTGTACAGACTTCTTGGCGACAAGTTTTGACACTTTTTTCCAATCTTTTTCGAACTGTTGAATGGTTTCAGCTGCCGAGACACTTTTCACTTACTCCTTCCATTTTTGCCATCTTTCTCAGTGACAGTCCGCGTTCTGTGCACCATTTGTACACAATTTCTCGACGTTGTTCTGCTGAAAGTCCACGCATTTCTAAACAAACTAATGAAAACGAATAAACAACTGCACAAGTGGTTAGAGAAGAGTGCAAGCAACAGAACGTAGCCATAAAAATTGACAGATTCTGAACCATTGCGAAATGGCAGCGGCTTTTGGTTGCGTCCATACTTTCTGGGACAGTCTTTAGTCAGGTACGAGGGCCACTACTTATATTTCGGGAATAGCGAATAAGAACAAACTTTTTTAAGTGAAAATGGCTTTATTGTTTTTCAAAGTATTCTCCATGATGATCGATACACTTTTGCATGCGTTTGAACCAAACAGAAAAGCATTTTTACCACTGTGAAGATGGCACCTGAAAAACATGATCGATGGTTTCTAGCAAAACAAATGATTTTGGACGACCTTTACGAAATTCGTCGGCGACCGAACTACGACCACGATTGAATTCACTATACCAGCGAAACACAGTGGTTTTTGATGGTGCTTTATCGCCATACAAAGAACTAAGTTCATCGACACACTCTTGTTGAGGTAATCCACGTCGAAGGTTGTGAAAAATAATCCAACGATATCCTACTCTTGAAATTTCTCTTTGCGTTTGTACATCAAAATGTTCTGAGTACGTTTATGTTGAAAAATGGCAAACTTTAGATCGGTGTTGCCAGATTTTAGCTATTGATATTAGTGAGGCCTGTTCCCGAAATATAAGTTGCGCCCAGGCCCGTACCCAGGATTTCGTTTCGGGAGGGGCCCACAAATATGAAATAATGCGTCTAAGTGATGATTATTGTGCCTTTAGTATTTTTTGTTTTATTTTTTATTGAAGAAGGATCTTTATCTATCTATCTTTTATCTATGTGTCAAAGGGAAGGGATCGATTTTTACATTTCTTCTAGTCCTAGTCCCATAGTTCGGATTAGACTTCTAGTTCCGGGAAAGCTGAGTGATGTGTATTAAAATCTTCAATTTCAATGGTGTGTTCTTATAAGCCACGATGTAAGAAGAAAAAAAATATTTCGAAACTATTCAGTAAGCTCTTCTGGTTTTGCCAAATTTGTTGGTTATTTGTCGAACAGATGGTCAAGCCGATTTTAACAAATTTATATTCAAATGAAGTGCCTTATAATCCCACGTGATCCTATTTAATTTCATCAAGTCAACTTCCGTGTCTGGATCAGAGATGCCTGCAGATTTGTTTGTAAATCAGCAGCTTTATAAAATAAGCTGTAGACATGTTTCAGTTGCAGACTTTTTTGTAGACTTTTGAAAATCACGTTTTTAGAAGACGTTTCTAAAAATTTACCGATTTTTTAAATTGCTGCGATTTTATTTTTGTTCGCTATAACAATTTCGTGCTTCATTCCTTGAAGAAAATTGGGAGTTCGCGGACTTTTTTTCGAGTTTAAATTTTTGAATATATTTGAAATTTTACAGGGTGATGAGTATAAAATTTAAAAATAAAGAAAAATTTTCTTAGTAGCATTCAAAAACTCCAAAACGGAACTCACATAAATTTCTCAGAGCCCACACCGATTTTCAATCGCTCCAATAATTCACACTTATACTTATATTACCGAAATCAGTAATGTCCTGTTCCCTGGCGTATAATAATGGAGTAAGTCAACAGTAACCAACCGACACCATCATCATCAGCATAGACGAACATGCTTCTGAAGTGTGCTCGCGTTCATCTTTTTTATTCTGAGTATGCAAGTGCAACATCCAGCGGCAGGACATCTTTTTCATTCGCAGAATCTTGCTGAAACTATGATATGTTTGCTCAGTACTTCATCTTCATCCATTTCCTTTAATTTTGACATTGATTTTAATCACTGTGAAACCCGACTTTTGAGCCTCGAAAATAAATTCAATTGCAAAAAGAAGCGGGTTATTTAAAACTGGTTGGTAAAATCTTCTACTTAGCACATCTTGTTAGTTGATAACCAAAAAGCTCATTTCTGTTCCTGATTCCGGAAATAAAAGTTAAACATCCCAAAATGGAAATTACTTTACTTCGATTTCGGGAGGGGCCCGGGCCCCTTCGGCCCCCCCTCTGGGTACGTGCCTGAGTTGCGGCCTACAAAACTTTTAAATTCAATGACCACTAGATTAAAACCAGTAAAAAATACTACATAAGCTATAAAGTATATTCTATAGCGTTAAAGCATATTCAGTAGTGTTCTAGTCCTAGATGCATAATTTATGCCAGTTACAAAATTTAAATCTGAATTTTATAACAAGAAAAACTGGCAGCCCCAGCAGTATTTTACTCGTGTTTCAAATATACAAAAAATAGAACGGCATCGTAGACCAGTTTTAAATTTGACAGAAGAACTGTTCGATTAAATAAAACTAGAACGGCTTGCTGGGGATACGTTTGTTCCAGTTTCTGCTCTATTATAGATCTTCCATATAGAACTTCTAGCTGCTGAATTTGTTCTTAGACCGGAATCGATTACTTTAGCAGCTATTGTCATTTGTGTTTAGCCGCTATTGTGCCTATGGGAAATTATCATCTGCTAGTGGTCTTATTGTTCTGTCAGGCACTGTATGCTATGACAGCATTTGTATTTTCTTGTTATAGATTTGTAAATAGTTGCGTTTCAAATCTGAAAATGGCACTATTTGGTTGATCGATATCATTTCCTTTTCAAAAGCATTCAAATCGCCAAGCTATTTGAGTTTGAGTTAAAAAAATTGGAGAGAAAAAATAGTCGGCCTCGGCAATTGAAACGATAGAAATTGAGCGAGATAAGAATTATAGTTAATAATCTCACCCCTTTCGCTTCATGTTTGAGAAAGATCCTTTTCTAATTGTTGCTCAGAGTAGTTACGAATTTAGCCTACGATAAGTATAATATTTCATCATCAAGTCATGCCTTTTCTAAAAGAACGCAAAGGTTTTCTTCCGTTACTCTCTCTTTCGCTCGTTACCCTAAAAACAATGCAACCGACGATTCCATAATTAGAATAAATTTAGATCATCTTCTCGAACATCGGATATCTACATCAACAGAGAATTACCGGAACTAATCGCACTTCGAAACATTTGACAGTTCAGAAGCTCTGTTATATTTTCCCCGACAATAATTCTATCGGAACATCAGGGCTTGCGGGAAAATTAGATTTAATTGGTCCAAAAGGTTTTCGGCACGGCTCACTGGAAAAATGGAAAAACGTGCCCGAAAACTTTTGCCAAACAGGACAACGGCGCTGCTAGGGCAAAATCTAGATACGCAAAACAGCCTCAACCTCATCGCTTGAAATACTTTTCGGTGTGACAGATAAAGGCATCACCCTAACCTTCCGCTAGGGTTGACGGCGTTCGTGTGGCTTTTTATCGCTATTACAGCCACGTTATGATAAGGACACTGACGCCGTGTAATTAAATAGCAATTCTCATTATTTTCTAATTAGTACCTTCTGTGCTGGGCCGAAGAGAGAGTCACCTTACCGTAGGCTGTACTATATATCTACTAGAAGTTTCATTTCGCTGCGTAAGCCACTACTCAGGTACTGCTCCTGACTCCTGAGTCCTGACTGCGACCTGCGACCGAACCGATCGAAACCAGAAATGAAACGTAAAACGTAGAGCAGAGATGCTAACTTTATGGGACCGTAATCAGCATAATCACACTCATTATCGTCGCATTTAGAGCGACCATCATGGAAAAATTAAATACAATCATGCAAAAGATTGACTCTTGCTGAATTACAATTCGGGCCCCGATTTTATTTCCTGCTTCTGGTGCAGGATGAAATTGCTTTTAAATTATCCAATGACGGTGCTTCTGGATTCTTGCAAAGTACGGGTAGGATTCGAAATAAATCAGCGGTAGAAATAAAACAATTATTCTAATTAGTGGTTCCAGTACTTTGAACCAAGCCCCGAAAATAACAGCACCACAGTTTGCAGCGGTTTCCTACTCTACCACAATTCGAGCATAAATCATACGAACTGACCGATTAAATCCAATAAATTGCAATTAATTAATCGAAAAAAAACTGAGAGCTCATGTTCGTTTACGCAAGCAAGTGATAAATTACCTGTCCTCTTTTTTTTAATTGCAGGCCTAATTACTTCAACACCATTGACGGCCGATATGAGTAGCAGTTCTACTCCCGCCCTGACCGGGACATCACCAACACCGATTTCGAAACCAAGCAGCACCAGTAGCAGCCATGGGGATAATACCGAACGGATGCAACCACGATTCGAAGCCCTGGTACAACCCCTGCCACGTGGTTTCGATGATGGCCTGGTGCCAGTTTCGTCCGTTGCTCCAGCATTCGATCCGTTGCTCCTGCTCGGAGGGTTTCGCTTTCCGGCCCAACTGCACCCGGAACCCCTTCCCGTCGGGGTAAAGACAAGTGCGAATCCCATCGGCAGCAGTGAAAAACAACCCTCACGAACTAGCTCAATGGTGACCGGTGGTAATAATGGGGCCAGATTGCCTCAACAGGGTGCCAAACCCAATCTAGTTAATTTAGGTGAAAGTAGCAGTAGTGGCAGTAGCAAATTCAAAGGTGTTAGTTTAAGCCTAGGCGATAAGACCGCTGGAGGGGTTACCGTTGCCAAAGGAAAATCGATCGTCAGCCGGGCCAGCAGTTCCGGCGGTAGAAACACGGTTCACGGGGCACTGCCGTCCGAGTCGGAGTCCGGAGCCAATCGGATCGACGGTGACCAACGGGACATCGACGGGAACTTTAGCAAAATGTTCTTCGAAACGGAGAACCTGACGGCGATATCATCGCAGGTGGGATCGATTGCTGTTCTGCCGTGTGTGGTGCGGAACATCGGTGAAGGCGTGGTGAGTATGCAGGACTGGTGCTCTCTGGAGTTTATTTCCATCCAATGATGCTACTGACATGGTTTGCACCTTTCACTTGGGCTTCTGTTTTTCATGTGGATGCCTGTCCAACCTAGCACTGCGCACATCATTGTAGGCCATTTCACAATACTAATATCAGAAGCCACTGTTTGTTATTTTTTTTCTTTCGATTGTCTCGTAGTACGATAAAGTAGTATAAAGCCCCCCTGCTGACTATAAAACCCTTCTTCTGTTTCAAGCATTCAACATCGTCCTAAACAAAAGTTTTATCACTAACACCATCATCTCGTAAGATCGTTCTGCTATGCAACTTCGACAGTTGTCGTTTGCTGCAAGATATGAATAAACTAAAAAAATATCGTTGAGCAGAAATATCGTTGAGCTAATTTGAGTCCAGTAAATAAGCATTTTCTCCGTATAAAACGTATAATAGGCAGTTGCTATTTAGAAACTTACTTTCAGCAGTGCTAATCCTATGCGTAGTTTAAACATGTAAACTAACAAATCCTTATCTTTGATATTTTAGTAAAACATTATTATTATTATTATTATATCGTTTATTTATCCCCGGTTTTAACCTAATTCTGGTCGTTCACCGGGTAGGTAGTAAAAACATTGTTTTAACTTACTTTGCGCCATGCTAAAATCAACAGCTTCTGAATGCTTGTTGCATACAGTTATCATTTCATTTATTAGTAATTTTTTGCATAGTTTTTTCGCTGATGGTTTGCATTAAAGATGCACTGCAATAAGGAATGCACTGGAATCTATGCAATTCGAGACGATGTCATTTACAAATGAGACCATTGCACAGTGGTTTGTATCGATTTGAAAAAAAAACGTGAACTCTATTCTCTAGCTTTAGTTTCTACGGAGAACTCATTCACCAACGATATAAAGCTTGCTTCATTTAGAATTGGAACAAACTTTTGCTCATATTGTGGCGCTCCTGGTGGACGGATTTGGAAGTTCTTGGCGCCCACGTGTCGTGAATTTTGTCAGATTCACGTATGATTTTTGACATTCCGCAAATCGACTGTACTTTGTAAACAATCAACATGGAAGCCAACAAACAATGTAAACAATCAACAATTGTGCACAGTTATTTGGAAAATCCATTGTGGTCTGCATCTAGGCTAGCTAAACAGCTGAAATTGTCCAGAAATACCGTATGGCGCGTTATCAAACGGTATAAGGAAACATTGACGACGATTCGGAAACCTCAAGCCAATCGTCGGAGTGGAACTGTCGACCAGAAACTGCGTGGTAAGATTTTGAAGACGATAAGGAGGAACCCTAATCTGTCGGACCGTGATTTGGCCAGAAAACTCGGTGCTGCCCATAGTACCGTGAGGAGAACTCGACTCCGGGAAGGAATCAAGTCGTATCGAGCTAGCAAACAGCCAAATCGGACCATAAAACAGAATAGTGTGGTCAAAATTCGTGCTTGGAAACTATATGACCAGGTGCTGACCAAGTTCGACGGGTGTCTTCTGATGGACGATGACATTATTTTTGATTTGGCAGGGCATTTGCAGCTGTGGCAAAAAAACGAAAGTTTTCGTTACAAATAAGACAATGACATCGGAACTATACCAAAAAGAGTGTCTCCAAAAACGAATTTTGTCGTTCATTCGATCCCACGACCATCCTGTAATGTTTTGGCCAGATTTGGCAAACTGTCATTACAGCAAAGTCGTTCAAGGGAGGGGGGGGTATGCAGAGAAAGGGGCCCAGTTTGTTACAAAAAACCTTAACCCACCCAACTGCCCCCAGTTCCGTCCTATTGAGAAATACTGGGCAATCATGAAGAGGAGACTCAAGGCAAAGGGAAAGGTTGTCAAAGACATCAATCAGATGACGATCTGGTGGAATAAGATAGCTAAAACGATAGACGAAGGAGGTGTGCGCTGCCTAATGAGCCATGTTACAGGAAAAATTCGAGAATTCCTTCGAAACCGTGAAAGTATGAAGAAAACGCTACATTTGTATAAAAAAACTTGAATTCAATAATAAATAACTGAAATACAGGCAATTGTCTTTGTTCCAATTCTATCTGAAGCAAACTTTACCTCGTAATTTGATCACAATAAAAATGTGCAAAGTCTACTATGATAAAAGTTTATTTCAACAACTTTTTCACAAACTAAGATTCAAATGAAAAGTCTTATAGTTTCCTAAACATTTTTAGAACATTTTAGTCGGATCCGACTTCTGGTTCCGGAGCTAAAATGTAATAATAAAATCTTCTAGTTTGCAGAACTTGTTAGTTTGTGTGCATACAAACTTAATTCGGCACTACTGGTCCTCCCTTTTTCTGTTGCAGAAGTTCCGAAAGTAGTGAAGAAAAACTCCAAAAGTAGAACTCAGTTCGATTTCTCAGCGACGCTTGAACCGATTTTCACAAATCTTAGTTTAAATTAAAACTGACATTGTATCAAAAGCTATCGTGAAATTTCATCCGGATCCGACTTTCGGTTCCACAGTTACAGCGCAATGAATGTCGAAGCTTTCAAACTGGCATATAGAATGACAATACAACACCGTGAAACGTGGAAGAAGAAAACACAATACGAACGATGCATGCTATTTCGCATACGCTAAAAAGAGAACGAAACAAAATGTAAACGTAACATTAGTAATTAGAATAATTGGAATTAGAAGGATTTTCAAAGGAAAATGCTTCATATAAGGAGTTTCAAACAAAGCTGCTTCATATATCCGAAACTTTTTGTACTAGACCTATAGTTTTTTCGACAAAAATTTGTCTCGTAAAAAGTTCTAAAACTTTTCATAAGACATTGTTATTTTATCTCTTAAGAAAAAAGTTGTTGAAATAAACTTTTATCATAGTAGGCTTTGCTCATTTTTATTGTGATCAAATTACGAGGCATATTTCTCCGTAGAAACTATGTGTATCGGATCAACGGTTTAGCAGCTAGAGATTTAAGTTCACGTTTATATCGATTCAAACCACTGTTCATTGGTCATTCTCTGCGTTCTTTCAATGTTTGAATACTGATGAACATACAGCGGACTTTATAGGATAGAAGAGTAAGTCTTGTCCAATCTAATTAACGACGTGCAGTAATACGATTTGTTTTTGTATTTCGTAATTTATACTCCTGCGAAAAAAAATATTCCGTTTCCCGCAGTACACACATTCACATACAGCAAAGTCTTGGCATTACAATCCTTTTTCCTTTATGTTTCATTGCATGACTACGATCCTACTGACACTAAGAATCCTTTCAGGTTGGGGCTCGAACATACGGCAACTGGGTTGTAAGACCAGCGCCCTATGCATTGAACAACCAACCCGGCCCACATACAAATAAGCCCCCTGTATGGAAACCAGTACTATATTGATTCATGGAAAATATAATAATTATCATTTGAACCTGAGTTTGCGAAGATCGGCCGATTCTGAGATATTGGAGTGATTTCCGGTTTGGAGAATACGAGCACTTTTCCGGTACTCCTGAAAATGAAATTTTTACACTAATCAGCCTGTAATTCTGGAACCGGAAGTCGTATCTGGATGAAATTCGGTACGGTTGTATGGGATTGTAAGATTTTTCATTTGATCCTTAGATTGTAAAAAATGAATTTGCCGTTTCTGAGAAAATCGAGTACACCTTTTTAAGGTCATTTTGCACATTTTACACCGTAACTCCGGAACCAGAAGTCGGATCCAGATAAAATTCAGTGACAATCTATCAGACTACAAGGCCTTAAAATTTAAAATGAAGAAATTGATTTTATAAATTTGGTTTACACATTTTACCCCGTTACTCCCGAACCGAAAGTCCGCTCCGGGTAATATTCTTATGCAGCTGATTATTTCACCCCTAGACGCAGCAGTAACAGGAGCGCAGGCTATCGCTACGCTAATTCAAACGCGCCATTCAAATGCTGTGCCTCCTGTGTGTTTGGAACTGCCAAACCCTGCGCTTCTGTTATTTCTTTAAATCAAATTTATGTCAACCAGCTTCACACAGGTCCAAAATTTCTGCACACAGGTCCGAAATTTCTGCTCCGATTGACTCAAAAACTTGACAAAACATTCTCGAAATGTTTTATTATAACAAAATACAAAAAATATGGGCTTCCGGAGAATGTTAGACCCTACAAGCTCCCTTGAGTAATAAAATGTTTCGTTCGATTTTTTAGACAATAAACTTTAAACGCGTTTTCCTCGAAAGCAGGTTTTTAGAGTCCGTGCCCATCGTCATTCAAAAACTACTGCACCAATTTTTTTCAAATTTTGCACACACTTTTTACATATGAAAAAACAGACCCCCACGTTTCCCTTTTCGTTGTTTGTTATTTAGGGGAGGTTTAACAGCTACAAAAGGCGGATTTTTTCGTGAAAATTCGTAGTTTGCACTTTAAACAACCACCAAAAATTAAAAAAAATTAAAAAAGTCAAACAGAAACGTTGAGGTCTAGAAAAACTTCTACTCTAACTATGCTGCGTTTATTTGTTCACTTCTGATTAGTCTGCGCTGAGATACAGTGGACAGTGTTGGTGATTGCCGGAAATTTCACAGAAGCTGCTATATTGCTATCTATATTGTATACAACATTTTCAATCC
Source organism: Malaya genurostris (assembly GCF_030247185.1). Classification (NCBI taxonomy): domain Eukaryota; kingdom Metazoa; phylum Arthropoda; class Insecta; order Diptera; family Culicidae; genus Malaya; species Malaya genurostris. The sequence continues at coordinate 262,272,165 of NC_080571.1, forward strand.
GGTAGAAGATGCTACAAGAACTCAAGTCTCTCAATGCATGAACCGCGAGAGAATTTTTCTACATTCCTTCGCTCCACTTCATACTCTGAGTATTTCTCGGCCCTTAAAAAAAATTGCAGTCTGATAATGATCGCCGCTGTGTGGAATTTACCAAGAGAGAATCGCAAGTTGACAATTATCGCAGAAAATCGAATCGATGATTCGACTTGATGATTCTCATACTAGGTTGCAATATTTCAAAACCCTTGTGTGGAGTATTCATATACATTTTCATAGACACAACTTATACAAAGATTATATGCACATAGTTAGAATAAGCGGCAATAGTAAAATGATTCTATCGCAATTATCAACTGCCTGTATAGAATCGGATCGCGAAACGAGAATAAGCAACCGTTTGTTGCTTCAGAGAGGATCCCCACAGCAGCGTGCCAACCTTTGATTCTCAGAAATGTCATCGAGAGAAATTCGCTCTCGCACTGGTGTCGATTCTATGTTAAATGAGCCATGCCGGGTTTTTTGTTGTTGCGATGATTTCCAACTCTCTTTGATGGCACTGATTCAATCGGTGAAGAGTTGCCAGCGAACGTTCTTTGATACGATAAAAGCCATCCTTGACAGTGGATACCGCAAATCATGATTTTTAAGAAGCGTTCTCGAAAATACCTCTTCACCGACTAATTTCTCAATATTTTTCCACGAAAAAATAAAAAAATGTTGTTCGAATGATGTTTTTTATCATGCAAAACATTTGAATTTATTTCGTTGAACGAGAACTCCCTACCCCCCTTGACTATAAATTCCTGTAGGATCACTGTTGTCACTAATTATCACACCCTTCATCGGGGGATCAACGATTTTAGACGTAAATCAATTTGGCACCCATGTCTGGTCTTGATCATATGTGATATTCCTCCACAATTATCAAAACTAATCAAATCATCCAATGATTGATCTTAAATTAATCAATAATCTTTTTAACTCAAAATTATAACCGATTATATGTGACGGAACATCAGTACTGATTTTGATCGATTTTAAAGATCACTGATCAACTGATCTTCAAAAAGATCGGATCAGTAGTGATCTCTATTGGAAAAGATCACGAGTGATCTTCGTCGGCAGTGATTTTTATATCTTGATTTTCTCAACCTGATTATGAGAAAAAACCTGATTCTCAAAAAATGATCTTCTGTCTGCAATTTAAACAATCGAAATTTGTTCAAGACGCCAGGATCAAAGCAACTGCTTTATATTTTCTGATTTGTGGTACGTTTGAAATAAGCCATCGTAATAATCCATGTACACTAATTCATAACTCTCTTTCGTTTGATTTCACCAATATTTTCAGTTGAAAACACATTTGCAATCCTCAAACACGAATACGCTAGGAATAAATAACAATTTTTAGCTTACATGAGTGGAGGATGCAGAGCCAATTTATTTAGTTTCAGTATTTTAAAGACCCCAATTTGAATCATTCATTCGAACGATGGCGTACAGACGGAATGGCAGCCACTGATTTGAGCAAAACGTTCGAATGAAAAATGAAACGGATGAGCCTGAATGAGCACAACACGCTCTCAGCTGTGCAGTGTAACCTTGTCATTTCGTGTAGAAAACAGTATCTGAAAATGTTACGCAATTCAAGGGCACTTTCATTTTACTTTTTCACCTTTTGCACATACTTTACCGAAGAAAACAGCTTGTCAACAGCGCTAGACAGACCGAACCACTTAACATCCGTTCAGCGCAAATCCCTGCCTTGACAATTTTCACTCCAACACCCACACGCCGGGGTGACAGCTGTGCAAACACACGTGAAAGTACCGTTGAAAAACCTCACAAGTACTGTAATCTCCATTGCTAACTCTTGAAATGTGTCGTTCTCTTCCCTTCCGTTTCCCGCAGGTATCCTGGATCCGGAGGAAGGACTACCATCTTCTGACGATCGGGGTGACAACGTACAGCAGCGATGAGCGCTTCAACATCATCCGTTCCGAGGATTCTGAGGTAATAATTATTAACTTGTTTCTGCCAGTTCGGCTAGTATGCCGGTGAAGATGATTTTCTACGGGGGGAAGGAAGAAGAATTCCAAACTGTTCTCTTGGTGGTATATAATGCAGGAATGGTAGCTAATTGAAACTATGATAAAATTGCTTTTTGTGCTAACGAGTTATTTTGAAACAGGAGTGAAGCCAGAGAACAGGTAGAGTTCATTTATTCCTCCAGTTCAGTGCGAAGCGACGTTGATTACAATTTTTCAGATGACAATATTTCTTTTTCAAGAATTATGGCACTTGTTTTAAAGTTTCGTCCTCGGCTCATCAGTGCATTAGCAGGGTTTATTCAACTGATAATGCCAACTCAAGTTTCACCATAAACCGCTAAGTAGACGAAACTTTGTGGTTCTCTTTTGCTCTAGATATTTTCCTAACTATCAATTGATATTAAAATTGTCGAAATAATTTAGCAACTACAGTAAACTTCCGAGTTGGTATTACGAAGCGTAGGAAAAAGATGTAATCAATACACACTTCTACACTAATGTTTGGTTCTCACATATTTTAGAAAACATGATTTTCGGTATTGTCATTTTCAACCGTCAGTCGAATGAATTCTATTCACACAATTTTACATTATTTTTCGTAAAATTATAGTTACACGTAATCTTTCCACATGTATTTAAAAGATTTGATGCCATATAACTAAGCGCACATAACTAATATCTTAATTTTACGTTTCACGCAGCCCACCGTTCGAATTCCAATTTCCGTAGGATCAGAAAATTTTTCTGGCCCGAAGAGGCCAATAATCTGAGCGTTGAAAACAGTATAATCGAATCAGAACAAAAAATACGTTTCGCCTTCGGCTCTCCAGTGCATTAGCAGTTTATGTTGAACTGCTAACGCTACCTAACGGTTCAATATAAACTGCTACGCATACGTACAGCTAATGCTATTTGAAATCACAATTTTTGCACAGAAGTATCCTGTCTTTACTGAAGCGTCGAAAGAACAATACTAAGTGATGGCTTTCTGTATAGTTAACAACACTAAGTAACTTTTTCACAGTGTAAACTGAAAATATTCATGAGTTAAAGATTTTAAATTTTAAAAGACGTGTGAGTAATGCTACAGATACAACTGGAGGGCGTGAATACGAATAAAAATGATAATCGATCGAATTACTTGATTATGTGAATTTTACTAATTTTCTGCTTCGCTTCCAAATTTGAAATGATGCATTTATACTAAAGATTGACTTATTGACGACAAATATATTCCACATACCACACAATTGAATAACGCGGAACAAATGAGAGTAAAAAACAGTTTGTCTTGTATCTTGCTCCAATGCAAACGAATGCAGCAGGAAGACGCAGTCGATTTTCTTTGAAGGGAAACTGGCTCTGCGAAAATCCCGAATTTGATTAAATACGAATTTGAATTCTGGAGACTGGAGCTGGAACTGAGCTCTGGACATGAATCAACCGGCATGATAGATTTACGTAGTAGGAAAACTTCGCACAGTTTTTTGGAAATATATTAATAGTTATAAAAGGAACCAATTTATAAGCAGTGTATCGAAATTAAGCCATCTACAAATTTTTCTTTCAAATTTTAATAAAAAACGATATTTTATTGAAACTAAAACTTGATCCTTTATTGTACAAAGTTGAACTTGAGCATAATGAAAACCGGATGAAATTTAAGTTATTCCTTCACGAATTTTCGAACTTATGATCGAACGCTCTATATCAAGTTCCGGACAAGTATTGCATCGCATTTTTTAGACGCCTTTCTTGAAGACCCTCTTCACGATTGCCCAGTAACGTTCGATGAGTCGAAGCTGAGGGCAATTTGGTGGATTGATATTTTTCACTACGAAATTTATATCATTTCCGCAAGCAAATTGAGAGTGGTTTTGGCATAGTGAGCCGACGCTAAATCTGGCCAAAACAGTGGAGGTGTACTATGCTTCTTATATAAAGGAAGCAATCTCTTCTGGAGATACTCAGATCGATAGATTTCTGCATTTATAGTTCCGGTGGTGTAAAAAATGGTAGACTTCAAACCACAGGAACATATTGCTTGCCATTGTACCTTTCGACCGAATTTCTCCACTTGAATCGACCTGTCCACATCGCTCACATCCTCCCCAACGACGACAGTAAAGTATTGTGGACCTCAAAGGGTTTTTGAGTCCTCCTTTACATAAGTCTCATCGTCCATCAAAACGCATGCATCCGGACACTGCAAAAGACGCGAATACAATTTCCGGGCCCTTGTTGCTCCTCGTTTCTTCTGTTCTACACTTTGTTTCGAGATTTTCTGCTTCTTGTAGGTCTTCAAGTGATTTCGCCTCTTGATACGCTAGATTATTCCGACACTCGTTCCTGCTTTATTGACCAAATCACGAATTGACATTGATTTGTTCTTCATGATTAGAGATACCACTTTCTGGTCCAGTTTCGGGTTGGAAGAACCAGGTTTTCTACCTCTTCCTGGTAGCTCATCCAAAGAATAGTGTTCCCCAAACTTATTATTGATTATTATTAACACTGACATGATGAATTCCAAACCGCTTCGACAATTTCCCATACTACTGTTCTACTGTTCTACTGTTCTACTGTTCCACTGTTCTACTGTTCTACTGTTCTACTGTTCTACTGTTCTACTGTCCTACTGTTCTACTGTTCTACTGTTCTACTGTTCTACTGTTCTACTGTTCTACTGTTCTACTGTTCTACTGTTCTACTGTTCTACTGTTCTACTGTTCTACTGTTCTACTGTTCTACTGTTCTACTGTTCTACTGTTCTACTGTTCTACTGTTCTACTGTTCTACTGTTCTACTGTTCTACTGTTCTACTGTTCTACTGTTCTACTGTTCTACTGTTCTACTGTTCTACTGTTCTACTGTTCTACTGTTCTACTGTTCTACTGTTCTACTGTTCTACTGTTCTACTGTTCTACTGTTCTACTGTTCTACTGTTCTACTGTTCTACTGTTCTACTGTTCTACTGTTCTACTGTTCTACTGTTCTACTGTTCTACTGTTCTACTGTTCTACTGTTCTACTGTTCTACTGTTCTACTGTTCTACTGTTCTACTGTTCTACTGTTCTACTGTTCTACTGTTCTACTGTTCTACTGTTCCACTGTTCCACAAGTGTACTGTGTTGTTATTACACTTCTATAAATCTTGATTCATTTAATGTTTGGATGTACAAAAATGTTATCTCTGAACCAATTCAAAGATATCATAATTTTGGTACTGAAAGTGGAGGTCATGTA